>NW_026878373.1:0-10429 GCF_032173495.1 Musca vetustissima | reverse complement strand
TGTTGGCGGTTATTTGGCATACCAATCGTATTTTGTTTTTGCAAAATAGTCAGGCTGAATCCCAGTTTGTTGTTTTTTATAAAAAAAACAACTATTTATTAGTGGGGAATGTATGGCATTGTCCGCCGAGGGGTAAGGCAGGGAAGGACAGGAAGCGGACAATGCCATACATTCCCCACTAATAAATAGTTGTTTTTTTTATAAAAACAACAAACTGGGATTCAGCCTGACTATTTTGCAAAAACAAAATACAATTGGTATCCCAAATAACCCGCCAACACTACTGATATTCATAATATATTTTAAAAAATGTCTCCGATGTTTGAATTAAAAAATTGCCAAATAACAAATACTAAGTGAAAAAATCCGGTCGAATTTTTGTATTTTGAATGTCGACCTTTTTATTGAAGTCTTAAAGACTTTAAAGTCCGATTTAAATATTTTTTTCCACAAATTTTGAATGACCGACTTTATTCCATATGCGGTGTTAACCCCCCACAAAAACTGATTATCAATCTGTAACGTATATTTGGGAATCTCTGAACACAATTACATTAACCTTAATAATAACACATTTTTCCCATTTTCGGCTACGGGATTTGTACGTAGTTGCACCTTATTCTCTGCTAAGGATTCTGCGAATGTTCCTCAATCTGCTCAGCGGCGACGTTGATGATGACGATGACACAACATGAAATGTTAAAATACGCTGAAAAATATTAAATACACTCCAATGCAGACTTTTGACAGCAAACGTAAATTTGCGGATTTTTTTGCAAACAAACACACACACATGCACACTCACACTGAACCACGCAATGTATGCACTTCACCAAACACTCACACACATTTAATGCACAAATTTACATATTCACCATTTCGTTGATTGTGTGTATGTGTGAATATCATGCCCGTTGCATTGCAACAATGCTGTACTTAATTTCTTAAGACACAAACTTCTTGTCCTGATGCATCAGTGCAACAACTTTTTACTACTTACCTTCACCGTAACCATCATCCGCATCACGGGCATCGTCATCATCATCTTCATCGGCGTCATCGTCTTAACATCGCGCTTTGTTTAATTGCACTCTGAGTGTCCAAGAGATGCGTTAAGGTTCTTCTGTCCACCCGTCCGTCGTTCGGGTTGGCAATTAAAATAGGGTAACTTAAGACTCATAAAGTACATTTTTATGTGCTGCTCACTGAATCTCTTCCGAACGTTTGCAAATGAATTCCTTGCTCTTCTGTGTATATCGTTCTCCATTTCCACCTCCGCCGCCTGTAATATAATGTGGTGCTACAGCCGTCAGTCGATGTCCGTGTGCAAAGTAAATGGTTTTCGATGTGACCGTTTATCGCTCTGTGGTGTGGTGTGTGTTTGCTTTTTGCGTCCAAATTATAAAAAACACAACTGAGAAACAAAAAACCTAATCATATATCATCCAATATTATGGCCTCTTACAGAATTCTTTGTAAAACTTTGTATTTCAGTTGGTTTCCATTTCGAAACAATACAAAGGAACCGAAACTTGCATAATTAGCGGGAGATGAGTCCAGCTTGCCGAAACAAAGGTGTGATCTGAGCATACATTATATTTTTGGCGGAAGCTATTGGACTCGAAACAATATCTATGGGAGATAAATTTTCAAAGGTACTGTATTTTCATGATTTTGTTTGTTTTTCGTTTTTCTAAATATATTGGGGATTTAAAAATTTGACGAATGAACATCTTAGAATTGAATGCTATGACTAATAGAGTAAATACATTTAAATAATTGTTTCTGTTTTGGTAAGTAATGCTTGGAATTAGAATTATGCTTTGGAATGTTCCCCTTGATTCCTTCAATTATCGATCCGTTATTACTGAATGGACGACCAAATGAATTCATAATTAATTTAATCGTCCATGTCCTTACATACATTAGACACGTATAAATATAAATATGGATTCTCATAACGTTGATCAATTACACTCTTCAACCATAAATTGGGGGGTGCGTGAATGGAAAAATATCTAAAATCTTATCAGGGACATTTTTGTAAAATGTTCCAAAAAAAGGAACGAGATAGGAGGATTTTTTTAACAAAAATATTCCTTATTTGTCTTGATTTAACTATTTTGAAATTTTTGGAAAATTTATTATTAACCAGTAAGAAAAGTTTAAAAGTCTGACGGGTACTTTCTGACGGGGGAGATGCTCATTTGTACAATATCCTATAAAATAGAATTGACATAGCATCTTTGGAGGACCATTGAAATTGAATCGGACGAAATTAATTCCGTGAAGTACATAGATATTTGAGCTAACCATATACATACCAATCTGAAATTTTTGAAAAATTAAATGTCAATCATCGAGCAATATATGTGTAACCGTGGTATCCACCATTTGATATGCGACAAAAAATCCAATACACGTTATTCTAGGTTCGATTTGGTATGTTTGGTAATTTGTTAAGTTGAGTACTAATTCGTCCGAAGCGGACAAACTTTAGTTTCTTTGTACATAATTTTGATGAAACCGGATGGAAATATATAAAATCCATCTGCATAGAATTGGACAAAAATATAGGACGTAGCTATTATCTACACCTGAGCCAATTTCAATAAAAACCAGTAAGGAAAGTAGTAAAGTCGGACGGGGCCGACTATATGATACCCTTCACCACTATGGGTATATTAAACAGGACTATTAACATGAAATTGGATGAAATAAAATATGTGATATTTATCTAAATGTGAATCTATCAAGATCTATCCATAAAGTATGTAAATCGACTTCAAACAAATATAAATAGGTCATCCGTTGGGCTATGTCTGTACTTCTAGAAAACGCAACTACGTAATTCTATGATCAATTTTGTACGTTGTGCAAAATTTGATGTCAATCTGACTAACATGAGGAGTTTGATGCCCAATTGACTTGAAATCGGGCGAAAATATATATGGAAGCTATATCCAAATATTAAGCGATTTCAAACAAACTTTGGACGAAACTATATATGGGAGCTATATCTAAATCTGGACCGATTTTCACGAAACTTGGCAGGCATCATTGTAAGCTCAATTCAGTACGTTGTGCCAAATTTCGTGCAAATCGAAAGATATATAGCGACTTTGTTGCACCATTTACATGAAATCGGACGAAACTATATATGGGAGCTATATCTAAATCTGGACCGATTTTCTCGAAACTTGGCAGACATCACTCTAGGCTTAATTCAGTGCGTTATGCCAAATTTTGTGCAAATCAAAAGATATATAGGGACATTGGGGCACCATTTACATGAAATCGGACGAAACTATATATCGGAGCTATATCTAAATCTGGACCGATTTTCTCGAAACTTGGCAGACATCATTCTAGACCTAAATGATTAGGCTGTACCAAATTTCGTGCAAATGGAAAGATATATAGGGACCGTTTACATTGAATCGGTTAAATATATCGTCGGCTAAAATTCAAAAAGGCGTAACTAACAAAAAATTGAAAATTGACTATTTGAATGAATATTGTGAATGTCAATAAACTACATGTGTTGACAAAGTTTTACAAGTCTGTGGTCAAAAAAGGAGATCCTATTAACAAAAAAACAAAAAGACGTAACTACAAGTGGGTTTATTTGATAAATGCAAAAAGGCGTAACTAACCAAAAATTCACGTTTTTACTTAATTGTTATGACTGCCATTAAACTAAATAACTAAATTAGTTAAAAAATTATAGTCTATTATTCGTCATATGCAATATCACCCTGCCGGGCATACTTTTTCATTTCACATGACATGGTTATAGTTTTCATTCAAAACAGTTTTTTGCTTGTCCTACACAATTATGATTTTGTTAGTTACGCCTTTTTGCATTTTAGCTAACGATATATATGGGAGCTATATCTAAATCTAAACCGATTTTTCCCAATTTCAATAGGGTTCGTCCTTGGGCCGAATAAGTGACCTATGCCAAATTTCATCCAATTCGGGTCATAAATGCGACCTGTACTTTGTTTACAATTTAACATGGACAGACAGGCAGACAGACGGACGGACATGCATAAATCGACTTAGAAAGTGATTCTATGCATATTCTCAAAAGGAACCATGTGTCTATCTCGTTTCTTTTGCCTGTTACAAACATATGCACAAAGACATAATACCCTGTACCACAGTGTGGTGAAGGGTATAAATATCGTGCAAATAGAATAGGATCTAGTATGCACCATTTACATAAAATGGGTACATATGTCAGCTATATTAAAATCTGAACCGTTTTCAAACTTAAAAAAACATTCTAGACTAAATTTCATACCCAGTAATAAATTTCTCCTCAAAAGCTATATATAAATCTAAACCTATTTCAACAATCTTCACGGATGTCAACTTGTAGTAACTACTTGTAGTAACTACGGTATGCAAAATTTTGTATCAATCGGAAAACATTGACATAAAATTCATGGACGGACCTGCGGACATGCATAAATCCACTCAGAAAGTGATTCTATGCATATTCTCAAAAGGATCCGTGGGTCTATCTCGATTCCTTTTGCCTGTTGCAAACATATGCATAATACCGTGGACTAGAGTTGTAGAGTTCACGAACAAACTAATTCAAATGAGCAATTCATTGAAAAGATTGACTGAACTAGGTCTTACCAAGTCTTTCTTTTTAGTTCATTGAAATATCGAAAAAATTATTGTCATTCACCCAACATAATTTCCACGAACGCTAAGTATCAACTGAACGATTCGGAGAGTGATGAACTATTAAAAAAGAGAGACCGGAATAAAACGGCAGCTGAATAAAATTCTTAATTGCGATCGACTGAACTACTGAACTAGAAGACCTACCTAGTTCACTCAAAACAGCTGAACTAACAAGAGTGATCAGCCTGCACCACAAAGTGTTGAAGAGTATAAAAAGCTACAGTTCATTTATTCAGTTCCATATTTATATATTATATTTTTAAAATATTTAAAAAAATGCAGTAAAGCAAAAAATACACAATGTTTTAAATATGTGGCCACTTCAAAGCCGATGTATTTTCATAAAAACCGTTATTTATGGAAAAATTGCATGCAATAATATTCTATTTTCACACTAAATCTCTTAAGTGCAGTATATCGAAGTGTTCTGTATTAAAAAAAAAATCAAAAATACTCCAAACGAATCGAGGGCTAATCAAAAAATGTATGCCACAATAAATGTTTTAATTACGTGACAAATTTTTGCACAGCGCACTGAAATAGATCCATATTGATGTATGCGGTTCAGATTTAAATATAGCTCTGATTTTATGTAAATGTGGAAATCGGTTCAGATTTAGATATAGCTCCCATATATAGTTTCGTCCGATTTTATTTTGCACAGCTTACTGAATTAAGTTCAGTTTGATGTCTGTGAAGTTCAGATTTAGATATAGCTCGTTCGATTTTTTTGTAAATGGCGTACCAAACCCCATATATTTTTCCGATTAAGATGCAGTTTTGCACAGCGTACATACGTGCAGTTTGATGTCTGTGAAGTTTAGTTGAAATCGGTAAATGGTGCACCAAACTTTGAATATTTATCCGAATGAGACAACTTTTTGTAAAGTGTACTGAGACGAATGCGAAGTTTTGTTGAAATCGGTTTAGATTTAGATCAAGCTCATGAATATATTTTCGTCCGGTTTTATGTAAACGGTGTATCAAAGAGCCAATGTTTTATCGATTTACACGAAACTTGGAAGAGGTGGGTTTAGAGTTATTGTGTTAAAGGTCAAAATTTACATTCATACCTAAGTTTGCTCGGTTTCATACAAATGGAACATTAAAGAATCCAAATCTTCCCAATTTCCATGGATTTTTCGTAGAATGGTATGTGCATTGGGTTTTTCTATAGGTTCAAATATCTATGAAAATCACACATTTAATTTCGCCCGAATCCATTTCAAAGGTCCTCTAATGATAATAGGTCTGTTCTACCTACAGGATATTTTATATATCTCTTGTATGTACCCAATGTGGTGAAGGGTATCATTTAGTCGGCCCGTACGACTAGCCTTACTGTTTTTTTTTCTTTTTTACTAATTTATGTTTTAACTTGTAACGCATATTATAGTCCTTACCCATAGGTAAGGTAATATTATAGTCCTAGGGCAGTTTCCAAGTGAATGGAATCCGGGTTCTTGGAATCTGTAATTTGGCATTTAATATTCTCTGTCCTTATATAAAAGTCTCGAGCGATTTCAAATATGTTGATTGTTTGCCGCATGGCGTCCAAATAAATCTAATCACATACTTACTTGTTTTTAATTAAGATATTTTTAAATGTTCCTTATGATTTGAGAATATAACAAATCCTGGTCTAGCTTTATTATCCTTTTTTGTTTAAATATCTGATATCATATCTATCTTACATATCCATCTGTTATAATAGTTTTCCTACCAGTCCTTAGTAATAATCGCTAAAACTATGCAACGTATTTTTTAAGGGGACCCCCACCATTCTCGGGGACAAAATTTTTTGATTTAATTCAATACTACACTGATTCAAGAATGCCTCTACAAAATTTCAAGTGAAAATCTCAAGAACTCTTGAAGATATAGCCGATTTATTGTGTCAGCATCAAGTGACGGCTAAAGGGCTTCTCAAACTTTAAACGCGTTTTTCATTTTTGTGAATGGCGGGCACGTTAACTCAAAAACTAATAACCCAATCGATTTCAAATTTTTACACGTTTCTCTGTGAGTGTATAGCTATCGTATGAACTAGGATAAAGCCATTCGGTGAAAATCTTCCTTATTTTTTAACTTGGTTTTTGGTAAAAAATCGGCGATTTTTCAAAAATATTTTTTCAAAGGTCCGCCATTTTGTTAATTTTAGAGCGAAGTCAATAATCCTAGTTCATACCAGAGCCAGACATGTACTCTTTCCAACACCGTTGGAATTTTCGTATTCCGATGATCCAGTGAGGAGTTATCATGCCCGCCATCAAAAATAAGGAATTTTCTTTAATTACAAAAAACAACAACAAAGCAATAAAATTTTTTTGTAAATGATTCTTCGTTTTTTTTAAATCTTCAAATATATATGTGCAAAGTTACAAACCTTAACAAGCATTGGTATGGATTTACCAGCACATTGAAAATCTTGAAAAATTAAAATCGAGAATGGGTGGGGTTCCCTTAACTCGTCGCACTTCCGAACCAGATCAAGCCCTCAAACATTTAGTTTTCTACAAATAGTGATATATCAAATAATATTTTTATTTTGTGCTCTGAAGTAAAAATACACAAAATTATTATTAAGTATGCAACAGCATCGTATAAGTCATATATGTTCTACTTTAGCCCAATATTCCATGTATGCAATTTCAAGCAGCAGAAAATAATAATGATTTATTTCTTGTTATAAAATCAAAACCAGCAATCATGAAATAAAATCGATTGCTACTACCACGATATATAGGTCTTTCAGTAAATGAAAAAAAACACACAACAACAACAACAACAAAAACACACAAAAATTGCGGATAAAAATCCCAAAGAATTTCTTTACGTATGGAAGCAGAAAACAAAAACAACAGCAGCAAAACCTACATAGAATATTCGTTCCATTTTATAAGGCTCAAGGCCATGCTAACTTCAAACATATGTTGATCTAAACATACCAAAACACCATATCTATGTAGTAAAAGTGGTGTATACTGTTTGTATATATATGTGTGATACACATACAATAACATTTATCCGACTGGTTTTTCGTCGACGTTGTCATCGTTGTTGTTGTTGTTATGTTATTTCTTTACTCTCATCTGTTGGCTATATCCCCACTGTCAGACCTTTGGCGACCTAAAAACTTTGCGTCACATGTTTGCTGGTCCCTTCACGCTGTACACGCTTCCCACCATCATCATTACTTAGATGCGGTTGGGACCAAAGAAGAATATTAGGTTTGCTGGTCGGTTCCGTACACTCACATAGCATAACACATTTGCAAAATGGAGTTTGACCACGATTGGAAGCAGTGGTTGTCGTTGTTGTTGTTTTCTGTTCTTTCTTTCGAAACAGTTTTTGGCACAGTTTCAGCTGTGGCCAGCAGCGATAGCACGAGCTTTTGCAATGTATCCTACTCGTATGTTTAGTATCGTACGTATCGTATAATAACATTTCACAATTTCCGCACTTCTAACTCCATTTGGAAATATAAACCTCAATAACAAAAAACACTCTTCCTCTTAAAGTGTTTGGGAGGCGATTGCGGCTAAAAATGTTTAGAAAATAAGACAAGGCATATGAAGCAATAAATGAAGGTTCGGAATAATAAGTTAGGCATACATTCTTGAAATAGAAGGAAATATTTGTTGAAATTGTTCATAGAAAGTGGCAATTAAGACTACAATTATTGTCAGACCCTAGTATTGATTAAAACATGCTGTGGGTTAATATAATTGGTTTATCTCGTGCTGAGGTAAGTACAGCTTATGACAGCGTAGACCTAAACATTTTCAAAGGGTAATTGATAATACATTCGTGTTATTTACAATTTTTGTTGTTATAACAATACTCTTGTTTACACACATCGGCCTGTATTGATGATTTTCTATATAAACGTATTTCTCAAAAACCGGAGAGCTACACCAAATGCCGATATTTATAATAAGACTGCCTCAATGATTGTAGTTACAATTACTTTTTCCACACCAGATCAAACTAACCATCGTATATCGATCGCTGAACCATCAAAAAAGAAAACAATTTGCTATTGGTAATAACGTTCGTTTTTTATTCATTCTTCTCGTGCCTCTAATAATACCAAGTTAGTTGTTGCCGTTAATGTGGCAAGAGAGCAACAACAGCCATAATGTCCCTTAGTTGAAAACTGAATTTTCTACAACGACAATGATGGTAATGATGATGCCACCACTGCCTCTATGGAATATGACTGTGTTGGACTTAACTTTTTATCTCTAAAGTCCACTTTAATGGCAGTTAATGTTGTTGCTTTTTTGTTGTTTGTTCTCTTGGCCTTATAGTACATTGAGGAGGAGGGAGTAAAACATAACAATAAAATATAGATTTTAATAAGTCTAAAAAGGCTGTAGAAAAAATTTACTTTTTTTAAGAGAGGCACATTTGAATGCTCTTCAGTCAGTATAACTTAAAGCCGTGCCTTCATATCACAGAAGAAATACTAAAATTATCGTTCCGCTTGGTTAGAGAGTTGACAAGGATCTCAATTGAAAATGACAATACGAAATTTCGTATTTGAATACGAGTATAGAAAATAATGAGATATTTAAGTGGTACATATATGATACTGATATATATATATATATATATATATGTATATATGCCGACTTCAAACAATGTCGCTCATTTCGTTCGGCAATGTATGCAAACTTCCATGCCAATCGGGCCGTCTTAGGGTTGTTGGTGTTCCTTATCCAACGGGACAAAAATATGTGTGAGAGCTATATGGGCGTCTGGACCAATCTAAAGCATGATACATGTCATTCTACTGTAATTAATTTGGTAAGCTAAAAACTTGCTGTGGGGTATTATAAATAGCAATTCTTGCTTAGCAATTTTGTCAAAAATTTCGTCTCAATACAAATGTTGTGTATTTGGTGCATATATATAAATTTGACCGGATGACTTAATTCGACAAGATGTGGTAGGGTTTTTGGCGCATAATTTAAATAAAATTGGTCGACAATTTGTATATGTGTGATACGATTTGAACGAAACTGCAGGCACGTCTATCTAGACGGAACACTATGCAAAAATTCGTATCATACGAACAATCGTAAGCCTCAGATAAATATATATCTTCATAAATATATATTGGAGATATATCTTAATCTGAACTGAAGTAAAAAAAAAAACAGTAAGGAAAGTAGTTAAGTCGGACGGGGCCGACTATATGATACCCTTCACCACTATGGGTATATTAAACAGGACTATTATCATGAAATTGTATGAAATAACATATGTGATATTTATCTAAAAGTGAAACGACCTAGATCTATACAAAACATGTCATTCGTTTGTTACAATGGAACAAAAGTATGTAAATCGACTTCAAACAAATGTCAATAGTTCATCCGTTGAGCTAGGTCTGTACTTCTAGAAAACCCAACTACGTTATTCTATGCTCAATTTTGTACGTTGTGCAAAATTTGATGTCAATCTAACAAATATTAGGAGTTTGATGCACAATTTACTTATATATTGATACTATATCTAAATATGAACCGATTTCAACGAAACTTGTCACAGGTTAGGTTATACTAATTTCAGTACGTTTTGTTCCTATTAGACATATATTGGTTCCTTGGTGCGTCAATTACTTCAAATCAATCTATAATATATCTAAATCTCAACCGATTTTCACGAAACTTGGCACACATCATTCTGGGTTAAATTAAAAACGCTATGCAACATA
>NW_026878372.1:0-10643 GCF_032173495.1 Musca vetustissima | reverse complement strand
AGAAAACGGGTTGAGTTACAACCAAACTAAAAGCGCATATAGCATTACGCAGACGTAGTAATAAGAATTACAACATTGATTCTTTGATTACATGCACCAAAAAGTTTTTTCAGTATGTAGGTAAATTTCACATTTTGAAGGCAAAATTTGAGATTTTCTTACTTTGACATGGTAGTTGATTTTGAGAAAACGGGTTGAGTTACAACCAAACTAAAAGCGCATATAGCATTACGCAGACGTACTAATAAAAATTACATCATTGATTCTTTGATTACATGCACCAAAAAGTTTTTTCAGTATGTAGGTAAATTTCACATTTTGAAGGCAAAATTTGAGATTTTCTTACTTTGACATGGTAGTTGATTTTGAGAAAATGGGTTGAGTTACAACCAAACTAAAAGCGCATATAGCATTACGCAGACGTACTAATAAGAATTACAACATTGATTCTTTGATTACATGCACCAAAAAGTGTTTTCAGTATGTAGGTAAATTTCACATTTTGAAGGCAAAATTTGAGATTTTCTTACTTTGACATGGTAGTTGATTTTGAGAAAACGGGTTGAGTTCAAACCAAACTAAAAGCGCATATAGCATTACGCAGACGTACTAATAAGAATTACAACGATGATTCTTTGATTACATGCACCAACAAGTTTTTTCAGTATGTAGGTAAATTTCACATTTTGAAGGCAAAATTTGAGATTTTCTTACTTTGACATGGTAGTTGATTTTGAGAAAACTAGTTGTGTTACAACCAAATTGCAAGCGCATATAGCATTACGCAGACGTACTAATAAGAATTACAACATTGATTCTTTGATTACATGTACCAAAAAGTTTTTTTCAGTATGTAGGTAAATTTCACATTTTGAAGGCAAAATTTGAGATTTTCTTACTTTGACGTGGTAGTTGATTTTGAGAAAACGGGTTGAGTTACAACCAAACTAAAAGCGCATATAGCATTACGCAGACGTACTAATAAGAATTACATCATTGATTCTTTGATTACATGCACCAAAAAGTTTTTTCAGTATGTAGGTAAATTTCACATTTTGAAGGCAAAATTTGAGATTTTCTTACTTTGACATGGTAGTTGATTTTGAGAAAACTAGTTGAGTTATCATTACGCAGACGTACTAATAAGAATTACATCATTGATTCTTTGATTACAGGCACCAAAAAGTTTTTTCAGTATGTAAGTAAATTTCACATTTTGAAGGCAAAATTTGAGATTTTCTTACTTTGACATGGTAGTTGATTTTGAGAAAACGGATTGAGTTCAAACCAAACTAAAAGCGCATATAGCATTACGCAGACGTACTAATAAGAATTACAACGATGATTCTTTTATTACATGCACCAAAAAGTTTTTTCAGTATGTAGGTAAATTTCACATTTTAAAGGCAAAATTTGAGATTTTCTTACTTTGACATGGTAGTTGATTTTGAGAAAACGGGTTGAGTTACAACCAAACAAAATGCGCATATAGCATTACGCAGACGTACTAATAAGAATTACATCATTGATTCTTTGATTACATGCACCAAAAAGTTTTTTCAGTATGTAGGTAAATTTCACATTTTGAAGGCACAATTTGAGATTTTCTTACTTTGACATGGTAGTTGATTTTAAGAAAACGGGTTGAGTTACAACCAATCTAAAAGCGCATATAGCATTACGCAGACGTACTAATAAAAATTACATCATTGATTCTTTGATTACATGCAACAAAAAGTTTTTTCAGTATGTAGGTAAATTTCACATTTTGAAGGCAAAATTTGAGATTTTCTTACTTTGACATGGTAGTTGATTTTGAGAAAACGGGTTGAGTTACAACCAAACTAAAAGCGCATATAGCATTACGCAGACGTACTAATAAGAATTACAACAAAAAGTTGTTTTCAGTATGTAGGTAAATTTCACATTTTGAAGGCAAAACTTGAGATTTTCTTACTTTGACATGGTAGTTGATTTTGAGAAATCGGGTTGAGTTACAACCAAACTAAAAGCGCATATAGCATTACCAAAAAGTTTTTTTCAGTATGTAGGTAAATTTCACATTTTGAAGGCAAAATTTGAGATTTTCTTACTTTGACATGGTAGTTGATTTTGAGAAAACGGGTTGAGTTACAACCAAACTAAAAGCGCATATAGCATTACGCAGACGTACTAATAATAATTACAACATTGATACTTTGATTACATGCGCCAAAAAGTTTTTTCAGTATGTAGGTAAACTAAAAGCGCATATAGCATTACGCAGACGTACTAATAAGAATTACAACATTGATTCTTTGATTACATGCACCAAAAAGTTTTTTCAGTATGTAGGTAAATTTCACATTTTGAAGGCAAAATTTGAGATTTTCTTACTTTGACATGGTAGTTGATTTTGAGAAAACGGGTTGAGTTACAACCAAACTAAAAGCGCATATAGCATTACGCAGACGTACTAATAAGAATTACAACATTGATTCTTTGATTACATGCACCAAAAAGTTTTTTCAGTATGTAGGTAAATTTCACATTTTGAAGGCAAAATTTGAGATTTTCTTACTTTGACATGGTAGTTGATTTTGAGAAAACGGGTTGAGTTACAACCAAACTAAAAGCGCATATAGCATTACGCAGACGTACTAATAAGAATTACAACATTGATTCTTTGATTACATGCACCAAAAAGTTTTTTCAGTATGTAGGTAAATTTCACATTTTGAAGGCAAAATTTGAGATTTTCTTACTTTGACATGGTAGTTGATTTTGAGAAAACGGGTTGAGTTACAACCAAACTAAAAGCGCATATAGCATTACGCAGACGTACTAATAAGAATTACAACATTGATTCTTTGATTACATGCACCAAAAAGTTTTTTCAGTATGTAGGTAAATTTCACATTTTGAAGGCAAAATTTGAGATTTTCTTACTTTGACATGGTAGTTGATTTTGAGAAAACGGGTTGAGTTACAACCAAACTAAAAGCGCATATAGCATTACGCAGACGTACTAATAAGAATTACATCATTGATTCTTTGATTACATGCACCAAAAAGTTTTTTCAGTATGTAGGTAAATTTCACATTTTGAAGGCAAAATTTGAGATTTTCTTACTTTGACATGGTAGTTGATTTTGAGAAAACGGGTTGAGTTACAACCAAACTAAAAGCGCATATAGCATTACGCAGACGTACTAATAAGAATTACAACATTGATTCTTTGATTACATGCACCAAAAAGTTTTTTCAGTATGTAGGTAAATTTCACATTTTGAAGGCAAAATTTGAGATTTTCTTACTTTGACATGGTAGTTGATTTTGAGAAAACGGGTTGAGTTACAACCAAACTAAAAGCGCATATAGCATTACGCAGACGTACTAATAAGAATTACATCATTGATTCTTTGATTACATGCACCAAAAAGTTTTTTCAGTATGTAGGTAAATTTCACATTTTGAAGGCAAAATTTGAGATTTTCTTACTTTGACATGGTAGTTGATTTTGAGAAAACGGGTTGAGTTACAACCAAACTAAAAGCGCATATAGCATTACGCAGACGTACTAATAAGAATTACAACATTGATTCTTTGATTACATGCACCAAAAAGTTTTTTCAGTATGTAGGTAAATTTCACATTTTGAAGGCAAAATTTGAGATTTTCTTACTTTGACATGGTAGTTGATTTTGAGAAAACGGGTTGAGTTACAACCAAACTAAAAGCGCATATAGCATTACGCAGACGTACTAATAAGAATTACAACATTGATTCTTTGATTACATGCACCAAAAAGTTTTTTCAGTATGTAGGTAAATTTCACATTTTGAAGGCAAAATTTGAGATTTTCTTACTTTGACATGGTAGTTGATTTTGAGAAAACGGGTTGAGTTACAACCAAACAAAATGCGCATATAGCATTACGCAGACGTACTAATAAGAATTACATCATTGATTCTTTGATTACATGCACCAAAAAGTTTTTTCAGTGTAGGTAAATTTCACATTTTGAAGGCAAAATTTGAGATTTTCTTACTTTGACATGGTAGTTGATTTTGAGAAAACGGGTTGAGTTACAACCAAACTAAAAGCGCATATAGCATTACGCAGACGTACTAATAAGAATTACAACATTGATTCTTTGATTACATGCACCAAAAAGTTTTTTCAGTATGTAGGTAAATTTCACATTTTGAAGGCAAAATTTGAGATTTTCTTACTTTGACATGGTAGTTGATTTTGAGAAAACGGGTTGAGTTACAACCAAACTAAAAGCGCATATAGCATTACGCAGACGTACTAATAAGAATTACATCATTGATTCTTTGATTACATGCACCAAAAAGTTTTTTCAGTATGTAGGTAAATTTCACATTTTGAAGGCAAAATTTGAGATTTTCTTACTTTGACATGGTAGTTGATTTTGAGAAAACGGGTTGAGTTACAACCAAACTAAAAGCGCATATAGCATTACGCAGACGTACTAATAAGAATTACATCATTGATTCTTTGATTACATGCACCAAAAAGTTTTTTCAGTATGTAGGTAAATTTCACATTTTGAAGGCAAAATTTGAGATTTTCTTACTTTGACATGGTAGTTGATTTTGAGAAAACGGGTTGAGTTACAACCAAACTAAAAGCGCATATAGCATTACGCAGACGTACTAATAAGAATTACAACATTGATTCTTTGATTACATGCACCAAAAAGTTTTTTCAGTATGTAGGTAAATTTCACATTTTGAAGGCAAAATTTGAGATTTTCTTACTTTGACATGGTAGTTGATTTTGAGAAAACGGGTTGAGTTACAACCAAACTAAAAGCGCATATAGCATTACGCAGACGTACTAATAAGAATTACAACATTGATTCTTTGATTACATGCACCAAAAAGTTTTTTCAGTATGTAGGTAAATTTCACATTTTGAAGGCAAAATTTGAGATTTTCTTACTTTGACATGGTAGTTGATTTTGAGAAAACGGGTTGAGTTACAACCAAACTAAAAGCGCATATAGCATTACGCAGACGTACTAATAAGAATTACAACATTGATTCTTTGATTACATGCACCAAAAAGTTTTTTCAGTATGTAGGTAAATTTCACATTTTGAAGGCAAAATTTGAGATTTTCTTACTTTGACATGGTAGTTGATTTTGAAAAACGGGTTGAGTTACAACCAAACCAAATGCGCATATAGCATTACGCAGACGTACTAATAAGAATTACATCATTGATTCTTTGATTACATGCACCAAAAAGTTTTTTCAGTATGTAGGTAAATTTCACATTTTGAAGGCAAAATTTGAGATTTTCTTACTTTGACATGGTAGTTGATTTTGAGAAAACGGGTTGAGTTACAACCAAACTAAAAGCGCATATAGCATTACGCAGACGTACTAATAAGAATTACAACATTGATTCTTTGATTACATGCACCAAAAAGTTTTTTCAGTATGTAGGTAAATTTCACATTTTGAAGGCAAAATTTGAGATTTTCTTACTTTGACATGGGTTGAGTTACAACCAAACTAAAAGCGCATATAGCATTACGCAGACGTACTAATAAGAATTACATCATTGATTCTTTGATTACATGCACCAAAAAGTTTTTTCAGTATGTAGGTAAATTTCACATTTTGAAGGCAAAATTTGAGATTTTCTTACTTTGACATGGTAGTTGATTTTGAGAAAACGGGTTGAGTTACAACCAAACTAAAAGCGCATATAGCATTACGCAGACGTACTAATAAGAATTACAACATTGATTCTTTGATTACATGCACCAAAAAGTTTTTTCAGTATGTAGGTAAATTTCACATTTTGAAGGCAAAATTTGAGATTTTCTTACTTGACTTACTTACTTTGAAAACGGGTTGAGTTACAACCAAACCAAATGCGCATATAGCATTACGCAGACGTACTAATAAGAATTACATCATTGATTCTTTGATTACATGCACCAAAAAGTTTTTTCAGTATGTAGGTAAATTTCACATTTTGAAGGCAAAATTTGAGATTTTCTTACTTTGACATGGTAGTTGATTTTGAGAAAACGGGTTGAGTTACAACCAAACTAAAAGCGCATATAGCATTACGCAGACGTACTAATAAGAATTACAACATTGATTCTTTGATTACATGCACCAAAAAGTTTTTTCAGTATGTAGGTAAATTTCACATTTTGAAGGCAAAATTTGAGATTTTCTTACTTTGACATGGTAGTTGATTTTGAAAAACGGGTTGAGTTACAACCAAACCAAATGCGCATATAGCATTACGCAGACGTACTAATAAGAATTACATCATTGATTCTTTGATTACATGCACCAAAAAGTTTTTTCAGTATGTAGGTAAATTTCACATTTTGAAGGCAAAATTTGAGATTTTCTTACTTTGACATGGTAGTTGATTTTGAGAAAACGGGTTGAGTTACAACCAAACTAAAAGCGCATATAGCATTACGCAGACGTACTAATAAGAATTACATCATTGATTCTTTGATTACATGCACCAAAAAGTTTTTTCAGTATGTAGGTAAATTTCACATTTTGAAGGCAAAATTTGAGATTTTCTTACTTTGACATGGTAGTTGATTTTGAAAAACGGGTTGAGTTACAACCAAACTAAAAGCGCATATAGCATTACGCAGACGTACTAATAAGAATTACATCATTGATTCTTTGATTACATGCACCAAAAAGTTTTTTCAGTATGTAGGTAAATTTCACATTTTGAAGGCAAAATTTGAGATTTTCTTACTTTGACATGGTAGTTGATTTTGAGAAAACGGGTTGAGTTACAACCAAACTAAAAGCGCATATAGCATTACGCAGACGTACTAATAAGAATTACATCATTGATTCTTTGATTACATGCACCAAAAAGTTTTTTCAGTATGTAGGTAAATTTCACATTTTGAAGGCAAAATTTGAGATTTTCTTACTTTGACATGGTAGTTGATTTTGAGAAAACGGGTTGAGTTACAACCAAACTAAAAGCGCATATAGCATTACGCAGACGTACTAATAAGAATTACAACATTGATTCTTTGATTACATGCACCAAAAAGTTTTTTCAGTATGTAGGTAAATTTCACATTTTGAAGGCAAAATTTGAGATTTTCTTACTTTGACATGGTAGTTGATTTTGAGAAAACGGGTTGAGTTACAACCAAACTAAAAGCGCATATAGCATTACGCAGACGTACTAATAAGAATTACATCATTGATTCTTTGATTACATGCACCAAAAAGTTTTTTCAGTATGTAGGTAAATTTCACATTTTGAAGGCAAAATTTGAGATTTTCTTACTTTGACATGGTAGTTGATTTTGAGAAAACGGGTTGAGTTACAACCAAACTAAAAGCGCATATAGCATTACGCAGACGTACTAATAAGAATTACATCATTGATTCTTTGATTACATGCACCAAAAAGTTTTTTCAGTATGTAGGTAAATTTCACATTTTGAAGGCAAAATTTGAGATTTTCTTACTTTGACATGGTAGTTGATTTTGAGAAAACGGGTTGAGTTACAACCAAACTAAAAGCGCATATAGCATTACGCAGACGTACTAATAAGAATTACATCATTGATTCTTTGATTACATGCAAGAAAAAGTTTTTTCAGTATGTAGGTAAATTTCAATTTCACATTTTGAAGGCAAAATTTGAGATTTTCTTACTTTGACATGGTAGTTGATTTTGAGAAAACGGGTTGAGTTACAACAAAACTAAAAGCGCATATAGCATTACGCAGACGTACTAATAAGAATTACATCATTGATTCTTTGATTACATGCACCAAAAAGTTTTCTCAGTATGTAGGTAAATTTCACATTTTGAAGGCAAAATTTGAGATTTTCTTACTTTGACATGGTAGTTGATTTTAAGAAAACGGGTTGAGTTACAACCAAACTAAAAGCGCATATAGCATTACGCAGACGTACTAATAAGAATTACAACATTGATTCTTTGATTACATGCACCAAAAAGTTTTTTCAGTATGTAGGTAAATTTCACATTTTGAAGGCAAAATTTGAGATTTTCTTACTTGACTTACTTACTTTGAAAACGGGTTGAGTTACAACCAAACTAAAATCGCATATAGCATTACGCAGACGTACTAATAAGAATTACAACATTGATTCTTTGATTACATGCACCAAAAAGTTTTTTCAGTATGTAGGTAAATTTCACATTTTGAAGGCAAAATTTGAGATTTTCTTACTTTGACATGGTAGTTGATTTTGAGAAAACTAGTTGTGTTACAACCAAATTGCAAGCGCATATAGCATTACGCAGACGTACTAATAAGAATTACAACATTGATTCTTTGATTACATGCACCAAAAAGTTTTTTTAGTATGTAGGTAAATTTCACATTTTGAAGGCAAAATTTGAGATTTTCTTACTTGACTTACTTACTTTGAAAACGGGTTGAGTTACAACCAAACCAAATGCGCATATAGCATTACGCAGACGTACTAATAAGAATTACATCATTGATTCTTTGATTACATGCACCAAAAAGTTTTTTTCAGTATGTAGGTAAATTTCACATTTTGAAGGCAAAATTTGAGATTTTCTTACTTTGACATGGTAGTTGATTTCATATGCTATAAGGTTTACATACAAGCATTTCACAGACGACAATAGTAATAATGCAACAAAAATAAATTAGAATTAGATAGTTTCCAAGCCCAGTATAGAATTCTTGATAGCATGCAATGGACTACTTAGGCATATAACATTACTTATGCTATTATATATTACACATAAGGACCTCATTGGGTTGTTTAGTTCGTAATTAGTTCTCGCGATGGACAATTTCAACGGTTCAAAATTACGTGTTGTTCGAGAGGGAACATTAAAAATTATTTCTCCCGTAAGAAAATAATGCTCTTAACATGAAACGTCTTTTTTCTAGTGTTGGAAGATTAATTAACAATAAGCGACTTTTATGGGGTGGAAGTAATTCCGATGGGTTCCAAATTAGGCCACGCAAGGCAAAGATTAAGAACTGAACTTGAACTGACTCAATTTTATCACAGTGACATTTATAAAACGGACTCCAAAGAATGCAACCATATTCTAGGACTGGGCGGACAATACTAACAAATAATCTTTTAGTAACATAAGGGTCATCAAACTCTTTAGACCAGCGTTTAATGAATCCTAATAAAGACTTGGATTTATTAACACAAGAATCGATATGAAGATGAAACCTTAGTTTAGGATCTAAGATGACGCCAAGATCAGAGAAAGAATCAACATTGTCCAGTTTGTATGACCCTATAAAGTAATCGGATTGTATTGGATGTGATCTGAATAAGGAAAATTTCTTACATTTTTTTAAATTAAGAGACATTTTATTTGCACTGCACCAGTTAAAGAGTGAGTGTAAATCGTACTGTAAATAAACTGAATTACGTGTATTTATATGCGAAAACAGCTTGACATCATCTGCATACTTTAGTATTTTGGAATAAAGAATGGAATTCGGAAGATCATTTAGATAAAGAATCATTTAGATAAATAACGGACCCAAATGACTTCCTTGCGGAACTCCAGAGGAAACAACAATATCTTTAGAAAAGGAATCACTGAACAAAACTTTTTGGGTACGATCCTCTAAATAGGATGAAATACAGCTTAAAAGAATTGACGGGAACCCCATAACATTAAGTTTATGGAGGAATAGCTTATGAACTACAGTATCGAAAGCTTTACTGAAGTCTGTATAAATAACATCAGTCTGTTGTTTATTTGCGAAGCCATTATGAACATGACAAACAAATTCAAGAAAATTGGAAGTAGTAGATCTGCCTTTCATAAAACCGTGTTGAAAAGGGGAAATAATACTTTTTATAAAATGTGATATTCTTCGTGAAACTAATAGTTCAAAAAGTTTAGGTATGGCTCTTAACTTCGCAATACATCTATAATTATCTATAAAACATCTATTACCAGATTTATAAAGGGGGATAACATAGCTCGACCTCCAGAAATGAGGAAAATAACCTGTATTTAAGGAACAGTTAAATATTTTTGTAAGGGGTAAAAATAATTCATTAGCACAAGATTTCAAAATGTAGGTTGGATCTTCAGTTAAGCAGAAACGAGGAAAATGATTTAATTTATAAATTCAATATCCTGATCAACTGAAACTTCAACAAATTCAGAAGGAATCGTGTTATGAACTGCAATAAGAACTCCTCCTCCTTTTTTAGATGTTCTATCTTTTCTAAAAACTTGATAATTATCGGAAAATACCTCTGTATCGAGTACATCAGGTTTAAGCCATGTCTCGGTAAAAATAATTACTTTATAATCACTATGGAAACTTTTAAGAAACACATTTCTCAATTCAGTAAGACTATATTTAGTTTTTTGAGGCAGGTTGAATATTCACAGTTCTAGGAATGGACGTTCCCTGAAAACAAACTCTTTTACCAAGATACCATCGGGCCAAAACGAATTGTTTACTATAAAATTTAAAAATTTATTAGGAACTATTATTTCAAATGAAGCAATATCCCGAGGTTGAGATGAATTGAATTTAAATATTTTTAAATCACTATCGGATAAATCGTTTATTTTAGATTTCACATAGTCACGGATATTATCAGTAGAGGTGTTAG
>NW_026878371.1:0-106398 GCF_032173495.1 Musca vetustissima | reverse complement strand
AGGACAGAAAATGAATCGCAACCGTGGTCACGGTCGTGGCCGTCGTGGAGGAGGTGGTGGTTATGGAGGCGGCTATAGTGGTCATGGCCATGGTGGAGACGTTGATGGTGCAAGCGGATATGGTGGTCATGGCCGCGGTGGTGGCGGTCGACCACCTGGTCTAAGTGGCCGCGAAATCGGCATGTATTATCGCAATTTAAGCATGCGGAAAAAAGATGAGGAACAACGTACCGGGGCCATACGTCTTAATCCCTCTGTGGACATACCACCAGGTGTTCTAAGTCAAGTTCATAAATGTTTGGAAGCATTTGAACAACAAAATCAAGATGAACAAGTTTGTCATCAATTCCAGGAACATTTTCACAATTTACTTCATGTTAGCTTTGAAGAATTCTTGGAAAAGGCTAAGGCAAATTTTGATTTAAAACCCGAATCTAATGTGGAACATAGTCAGCGCCTTAAATTGGAATTGGAAAGTAAAAATGACAATGAAGAATATCTAAAGAAATTAAAAATGCGCCAAAAACTTCCGGCCATGCAACAGTCGGAAAATATTTTAAAATCGATACGAGAAAATCAAGTAGTTTTGGTGGTAGGCAGTACGGGTTGTGGTAAAACAACACAAATACCTCAGCTGATATTGGACGAACTTATTGCGGCAAACAAAGGTAACACATGTCGCATTGTATGCACCCAACCGAGAAGGATATCAGCGATATCGGTGGCCGAACGTGTGGCATATGAACGTCATGAATCGTTGGGAAGTTCGGTGGGCTATCAAATACGTTTGGAAAGGTATGTAGTTGTTTTTTACTGATTAACTGAAAACGGTGTTTCATGGAATTGTTAATAAGAAATGATGTGTGGTATCGAGAAAGTCACCCATACTATAAAATAAAATTAGTAAAATTATATAGTAATTTTTGAAATTCGTTCGATGCAGTTCCTCCTTATAAGAGAGCATTTTTCTTTTTCTCCCAAAGATGTTAACCTTTTTTCTATACAATTTGACCTTTATGTATTTTACCGTCCTTTTTATTTACCTATACCGTCCTTAATTTAATGTTATTTATTCCCCTTTTCAGTCGCATGCCTCGTGAAAATGGTTCCATTTTATACTGCACCACCGGTATTTTATTGCAGAAGATGCAAACAGATCCATTGATGAGTGATTTGACCACAATTATATTAGATGAAATTCACGAACGCAGTGTTGAAACAGATCTACTTATGGGTCTTTTAAAAATTGTAATATTTAATTAAATCCCATATTACTCACCTCTCATTTTTTAAACTCCCCACTTGTTACCTTTTCAGATTTTACCATATCGTCCAGATCTGAAAGTGATTTTAATGAGTGCCACCGTATCGGAGCAAACCTTTTGTGAATATTTTAATAATTGTCATACGTTGTATATACATGGTACCCTATATCCCGTAGATGTTCTATATTTAGAAGATATATTACAAGAAACAGGTTATACAAATTTTCAAAATGACTGCTTGGCATCGGGCAAACCCCAGAAGGGTCACAATCCCAGACGAAAACATGAAAAACAAGTATCGGAAAAGAATTTTCAATACACCCATATGATTGATTCGTATGTCTCGACAATGAAGGATAAATACGATAGACAAGTTATTGACACATTACGGCGTTATTCAGATTCTGAAGGATGTGCTAATTTAAATTTTCTAGAATATTTAATATTTTATATATGTGAAAATAAGCCGCCAGGGGCTATATTAGTTTTCCTACCAGGTTATGAACGTATTTCGAAATTAAATGATCAACTGCAGAGGCCATCGAATCCAAGGCATCAACGCTTGGCTGAGACGATACAAATATATCCCTTGCATTCGATGATGCCAACGGTCAATCAAAGAAATGTTTTTGAACCCCCAGCACCGGGTATACGTAAGGTAATTTTATCCACAATATTGGCTGAAACATCCGTGACCATTGAAGATGTGGTCTATGTTATAAATACAGGACGTACCAAAGTGAATGATTATGATATCGAACAAAATATCCAAACACTGCAAGAAGATTGGGTTAGTTTGGCAAATTCGAAACAACGTAAGGGTCGTGCTGGTCGTGTTCAACCGGGTGTGTGTTATAATTTATATACTAGGTAATGCGGAACCATCGATTATTATTTGATTTTAATAAATTTCGGATTTTCTGTTTCTATTACAGAGTAAGGGAGAAATCAATGACTGAGATTCCATTGCCGGAGATTTTGCGAACCAAACTGGAATCGATAATATTGCATTTGAAGTTACTGCACATTAAGGAACCGTACGATTTTCTAAAGACATTGATAAATGTTCCCGACATTCGGGCAATTAACCATGGCTTAAGACTTTTGAAATGGTAAACGTTCTAAAACTTCTTTAAGTTTCCAGTAACATATTTTTTTTTATAATATTATAGTATAGATGCCCTAGACAATGAATCGAATTTAACACCCTTGGGTTTACATTTAGCCCGTTTACCTATTGATCCACAAATGGGTAAAATGATTTTAATGGCTGCCTTATTTCGTTGTTTGGATCCCATTACATCTGCCGCTGCTGGAATATCTTTCAAAAGTCCCTTTTATACACCATTGGGTTTGGAGAAAAAGGTGGATAATATAAAACGGGAATTGGCTGAAAATTCCAAAAGTGATCACCTATTGATTCACAATGTCATCAAAGGCTATCGTATTGCCTCACAGCAAGGACGAGATTCGAATTATTGCTATAATAACTTTTTAAGTAAATCGACCGTGACACAAATTGAAAATATGAAGAAACAATTTGCTGAACTTTTAAGAAATTCAAGGTAAGGTGAATTACATTAAATTACCAATATTGGGCATTTTCTTGAAATAAAGTGTAGTAAAATGGGGGGAGTTGTAATGGAAACCTTTGAACTTCTAATCTAAACTGTTATTCTTCCAAATAGCTTTTTAGAATCGGCCGACTGTTGTGCCCGAATTTCCAATACTAATTCGGAAAATATTCCCTTGCTTCGAGCAATTATTGCATCAGGTCTATATCCAAATTTGGCATTTTTAAGGTAAGGGGAATATTTAAAATAGTTATTGTAATAGTAATTATCTTTCCTCGCCGGCATAGAAAGGTGAAACGTGTTGGTCGCCATGTCCATGCCATACACAGTATGTCAACACCCGTGGATCGTAAAGTCAATTTTCATCCGTCATCGGTAAACAGTGGTGAAGGATCTTTTGATGCGAAGTAAGCCGAATTTTTTCTCTATTTTAAATACATTTCTAAAGTTCTTTCTTTTATAGTTACTTTGTTTATTTCCAAAAACAACGGACGTCAAAAGTATATCTGTTAGATGCCACAATGGTGTTTCCCATGGCTTTGCTGATATTTGGTGATGGTGTTAAACAGGGTGAATTGTCACCACGTGAACCTTATATAAGTGTGGCAGATATTTATTTGTGAGTAAAGATTTTTCTATATCAGATTTTGATTTTTCTCATGATTGTTTTATAGTTTCAAATGCGATCGCGAATCTTCACATGTGATATTAAAGTTGCGACAACTCCTTGGTGTTTTGTTAAGGAAAAAGGCTATGCATCCCTCGCCCATAGAACCGAATAGCAGTGACGAACAGTTGATAAAGTAAGTAAAAAAAGTCCACGTTATTTCTGCATGTTCTTGTAATTACTGGATACTTTGTACAGATCTGTGTCTTTGAAGGGACGTCTATGTATAGAAATCATTTAAGTTTGCCCTTTTTATAGATCTCTGGAGGATTTATTTTTATAGATCTTTTGTAGGTATTTAATTAATAGATGTTCTTTGGAAAGAAACCCAGTGGGAGACTTGTATAAAGGGCTCCTGCAGAATTATTTTGCATATATAAAATGTAGTGTTTATTATTATTTTTCAGATATATTGTTAATCAATAACAATTTTACATACATATTTGTTTTTTCCTTGTTAAATATTTTGACGTATAAAAATGCGCTTCGCTTTTGTTTCTTTTTCTTTTTGCAGAGCCATACACTTGCTACTTTCTTTGGATGATATGGGTGAATATGTAGATCAATATCCAACAGATGAAGAGGACGATTATGATAACGAAGATTACTAAAAGAAGCCAATGCTTCCTACTGTGAAAAAATGTAATCCACATGGACTACAGAAATACTGGATAACATTGACCATTTTTTTTTTAAACAAATCCAATTCAATTTTTGTTTTGTGTTCTTTTTCTCTAATCATCTTCGAGTAAGGCAAAAGCATTACGAGATGTAGAGGCCTGACCAGCAAGATAGGCATTTTCAGCAGCTTCATCATCTTCATCGGCATTTGTTTCATCATTGGATGAACTATTTTCATCGGTTTCGTATGCACCTGTAGTGAAATGAAATGTTTTTAAATTAAATAAAAATAATTAAGAGCAATTGTAAGAATATGGACTTACTTTCCGAATTAACCGAAGATGTATCATCATTATCTTGTATATCTTCTTCTTTTTCATTTTCAGTTTCGGGTAGATTTTGATATTTCTTAACCTCTTCCACATCGGGATGTTGAAGCCACATTTCTTTTTGTTCATTGAATTTGGGTGGATAGAATTGTAAGATCAATTGTAATTGACCTGCAACACAGGACCTTAAAAGGTGATTAGCTGCACGATAACGATCCGGTCTTGCCGATTTGGCTACTATGAAACCACGTTTAAATGCCCATGCATCAGAAATGGCCACCGGTGACCATTCATCATAATCTTCGGGTAAATGTATTTTTAATATTTTCGGTAAATCCAAATGTTCAGCCATTAACTGGATGGAACGATAGGGAACTTGCAGCTGGGATATGGGAAAACTACCCAGCAAGACTTGTAAATATTTCGATGTCGAGGAGGGGAATACCAAACCTGGACAATCACAAAGACGTACCAAATTCGTGAGGAATATTGTTTGGAAATGTTTTGTATGACCGGGGGTACGGCTAACACTGACCACTTTGCGACCTTTGAGGGCATTAATCAGGGAAGATTTCCCAACATTAGGAAAACCAATGCAGCCTAATGTCAATATACCTTTATAGTATTTTTCACGTTTTTCACCATCACTCTCATGGGGCATTGTACTTTCGGCTTCGTCTGAAGTCTTTTCTACTATCGTGTCGTTTTCGGTTTCCAGAAATGCATTATCTGTTTCCATATCTTCCAGAATTTTTTGTTCCCAACCGGTAAGGTCTACCTCAGATTGAACAATTTTTTGGCATTCCTTAAAGATGTTGTAGACACCTTCAATGCCACGTTTATAATTTAAACGGCGGCTTTGTTGGGTTCCTTAAAAGAAAATGGCCTAGATAATTGGAAATATTGTTAATATTGGATAGAATCGTTTACCTTTCTTTGATTGCTGAGGATTTGAGGCAAATATAACAACTGGCAAACCGGGATATGTCTCCTTGAAATAGGAACGCCATGCCACCACAACTTCAGGGGCCACAAGATCAACTTTGTTTAAAACCAAAATGGCATGTTTACCAATCTTATTTACAATGTAATCATACAAGGATGGTGGAAACATTAAGGTCTGCAAATGTAAACTTTAATAAATAAATCCGGTTTGAAAAAAATTCTCAATGCTTTTTACTTACCGAATAACGAACATCGACAATAATCAGTAATATATCTGATAGTTCCAATACCCGCCACAATTGGCGCCATGTTTCCAAATTCAATTCAAACAAGGACAATTCCTTGTTCTCTTCCTTTTGCCTTTTCTGCAAATGCTCAACATATTCCTAAAAATCCGAAATTAATTAATTTCCAAACAATCATTGTCTCCATTTTCATTTTTACCCACCCTAAAATATTTATTTTCATTGCGATCCAATGTGGCCTTATCCATATCATAATTCCATTCGGGTCTTATTGGAAAATCATAACCATCATAAAAACTAGCATCGATTTCCCGCTGCTTTGGTGTGGCCGGAGCATAGGGTTTCAGTCCCTCCAACTTCAAACGTTCCATTTCTTTTTTCGATTCCTGGTAGAAACACAAATTGTAACGATTGGCGTTGCGATTACCCCCACCACCGGATCCTTGGGAACGCATCATTAATTTGCGTACGGTTAATTCATTGTCCTCCGTAGTTTCACCATCATCGCTGCGTGTACGCAAATATTTTTGCGAGCCTATAAATTACAACAACAAGAATATCTACTTAGAATGAATTGATTCTAGGCGGCATTCCAATGACCACTTACCTTTCAATTGCCGCTTTTGTAGCAATTGATCCTTCTTCTTTTTGCCACTGTAGGGAACTTTTCGGCGAGCTTGAGGCATTTTTCAATAGGATATGTTTTCTTAACAATTATTATAACTAAAAAAGGGAAAATTCTATTGTATTTTTTTCTTGAAAAAGAAGAAAATTCTTCTGGAAGAAACCAATATTACCTCCTTCTTATTTACCGAAAGAATTTGGAATGAAGAAATCGGCAAAGCTGTTGTCTATGACGAATGAAGGGGAGATAAATCACCGTCAATGTGCCGTGTTACGAATGAAAGAGCAAGGCAGAAGAAGCAAAACAAATGTTTTCGCAACAAATCAGCTGATATGTTGTGTGTTATCAATGCATTGTGAATAGCATAATGGAGGTTCAATACACTGATTTTAAAAAGTATTAGTACGGAAATTTTCTCTGCCAGTTTATAGAAGATTTTCAAGCTGGCAGTTGTTCCAATGTAAATTCCATATGCCATCGTACAATATGATAACCATCTACATAAAATAACCGGGGTACCCCACGTCAAGCGGAATTCTGATCGGAGTTTTCTTCAATATAAAATATTTAAGTCTGTAGCTGGAATTTAGGGGTTGAGACTATATATAATATTGTAGTCCTTGTCACTATGTGCTATATCAAATAATCTAATTATTATAATAACCAGTGAGCGGAGCAGTATAGTCGGACGGGGCCGACCATACGATACCCTACACAACTTCCATGAAAATCTAACTTTCTGTGGCTCTATATTCTGAGATTGGGCAATATTTCGCGATATTTGCACACTCTTGACTGGCTAGTAGTCAGCAAATGTTACTAATTATTAACACAGCCCCTCTAATTACTTGTCCAGATTCCCTTCACCGTAGGTTGTGTTGTGATGTTCGACTTTCGACTCAACAAGTACAAATAATTATGTTTTCGGTCCACTTCATCCGAAAAATTATTATCTGATCATCACCTAACACTTTAGGCGATGCCCTTGACCATAACTGGAACCTCATGGAACATTTCAAAGCGATCAGCGCTATATTTCCGCCCTCCAGTGTGGTAATAGGTTACTAAATAATATATGAATACCTAAGCACCTGTAAATATTTAAGTGTAACTCCCGCATCCGAGTACCTACGACAATATAATTGATATCAATTTAAAGGTCAACCACTCCTCTTGGATATACTATCAACATTTTGGGTCTATGTCCTTCAGGAGTAAATATATACGGTATAGAATACAAATTTTGTCATTTTTCACACAAAAGTCAGGGTCCATTTGACCCCCTAAATATTGACCGATCTCTATCAAAACAGGCATGCTTATTCTTTGGTCCGATCCCCTTCTCCATGCAAAAATTCGCGGTGTTTGGGCCATAATTGCGGCCTCTGGAGCGACCAGAAAAACCGACAAAAATAAAGTTTTTGGTCCATTTCATCCCCTAAATATTAACCGATCTTTTCCAAAAACAATAGGGGTCTTCATTGGCCAGAATCCATCCTACATGCAAAATTTCGTGAAGATTGATCTATAACTGTGGTCTGTATCGTGTTTACAAATTATAATGAACAGACGGACGGACGGACATACATGTCTTGATCGACTCAGCTAGTCGAGATATGACGATCGGTATACTTAAAGGTGGGTCTAGGACCAATATTTCGCGGCGTTACAAACTTTTGGGGCTGCACAAAGCTATAATACCCTGACAACATAGTTGTGTAGGGTATAAAAATGCTTTTGAAGTATGAGGGGTATGAATCCCTCCAACTGGATAGACGTTAAGATATTATGAAGCTAATGTATTGTTATACAGCTTAATCTAGAATCTTGAAATTTGGGGTGAGGGTGTCAGATAAGGCTGGGTTTTTGGAAATTCGTACGAAAACAGCATGAAAAGTAATAAAAAGTAGTTCCATTTGTATTTGTCGGACAGGTAGAGCTTGAACTCTTCAATTTTAAATGAGGGTGATTGATGGAGTGTAGGATAGGTGTACCAAGGGGTTTTTTAATTCGAACTTTAAGTATCCCAAAAGTAACATGAGAACATATAGAGCTAACAAGTTGAAATTTGGAATGCTAATCAGGGTTGAGAAGTAGGGTCGATATAAGGAGGTGGGTTTGGAAGTGTGTACTAATATAAACGAATAGTACTAAAATGTTCTAAATTTGGTACAATTTAAATTTGGAGAAATGGATGCAGCTGGAATTAGGTTGGGGATATTTACGTAGTTTTCGCCAATTTTATGTGTAAGAAAAGTACCAAATCGTACTATGATTGGTATAATTTCGAATAGGGTCAGCCGATGGAGCGGGAATCCAGAATTTTGGAGTTAGGATCGCTGTTTGGTTGTATGAAGTTTTAGAAATTCGTAGTAATGTTGTTGGTAAAATTTGTATTTTGGGCGAACCGATAGAGCTGGAATCTTGAAATTTGGATTTAAAATTACTATTGGAGTGTAGGATTGGGAATCGAAAGGTAATAAATGGTACCAAAATTAGTATAGAGCTAGATTTCTGTTGGGATCAGAATTGATGTGATGTATAGTGTTGAGATATGGATGTAGTTGTGGAAATAGGTACTATAAGAGAACAATGGAACTAAATGGTACTAAAATTACAAATATAAATTTACAAGAATAAAGACGTCAAAATATGGTTAAAAAAAAAAATAACCATATTTTGACGTCTTTACCATGGCATAATTATACAAGATAGTCTCATGCAGTCATATGTTTCCAATTTTTCATAAAATTGCATTTGACAGCATTCAGCTCAAAATTTAAATGAACATATCATCCTGCTTCTAAAACTTACAAATATAAGTTGAAACAAGCAGCCAATCTTGAGAGCAATATTCAGCTGTATATTTTGTTTAATTTATTGAAAATATGCCAATCGAAATACATAAATTTTATGGATTTTTATACCCTACACAACTATGTTGTCAGGGTATTATAGCTTTGTGCAGACCCAAAAGTTTGTAACGCCGCAAAATATTGGTCCTAGACCCACCTTTAAGTATACCGATCGTCATATCTCGACTAGCTGAGTCGATCTAGACATGTGTGTCCGTCAGTCCGTCTGTCCATTATAATTTGTAAACACGATACAGGCCACAGTTATGGTCCAATCTTCACGACATTTTGCATGTAGGATGGGTTCTGACCAATGAAGACCCCTATTGTTTTTGGGAAAGATCGGTTAATATTTAGGGGATGAAATGGACCAAATACTAAATTTTTGTCGGTTTTTCTGGTCGCTACAGAGGCCGCAATAATGGCCCGAACATCGTGAAATTGTACATGGAGAAGGGGATCGGGCCAAAGAATAAACATGCCTGTTTTCATAAAGATCGGTCAATATTTAGCGGGTCAAATTGACCCTGACTTTTGTGTGAAAAATGACAAAATTTATATTCTATAGCGTATATATTTACCCCTGAAGGACATAGACCCGAGAAGTTTATATTATATCCAAGAGGAGTGGTTGACCTTTAAATTAATACCAATTATATTGTTGTACGTGCTCGGATGTGGGAGTTACACCTAAATATTTACAGGTATCTCTGTATTCGTATATTATGTAGTAACCCATTATCACTCTAGGGAGCGAAACTATAGTGCTGATCGCTTTGAAATGTTCCATGAGGTTGCAGTTATGGTCAAGGACAACGCCTATAATTTTCGGTGATGATCAGATAATAATTTTGGAATGAAGTGGACGAAAACTTAATTTTTTGTGTTATGTTCGAGACCACAAATGAAAGCCGAACATCACAACACAACCCACTGTGAAGGGAATCTGGACAATAGCTGTACTGAATACTCGTAATATTCGGAAAATATGTCAGTGTGAGGAAGAGGTGCTGTTTACCTCTAATCGGGCAAGAGGGTGCAAATATCACGAAATATTGCCCAGGCTCGGAATAAACATCCGCAGAAAATTTGAGTTCCGTGGTAGTTGTGTAGGGTATCGTATGGTCGGCCCCGTCCGACTATACTGCTCCGCTCACTGGTTTTTATTATATTTGAAATTGATATATGAGGCCCGTACCTAAATTCAGTGCGTTGCGTACTTAAATACCCACCTTCTCACCATTATAGGGTTTGTTGAATGTCCGTATTACCCAAATATGCAAGGACCTTAGTTTCTTGTGAGTCAATTGAAAACGAATAAATCAAGGTTTATTCATAAGCTCTGCTCCCCGTAGGCTCCGCAGAGCTGAATGCTAGCGGACGCGTCCACAGGTTGCGGATAGTGGGAAGCCCAACACCTTTCGTTGGGTAACTGTGAAACAGTCATCAGACAATCAGCGGTTTCAGGGGGAGAGTCTCGGAGGAAAGGACCGAGTGCCTACGATCCCTGAGCCGACGAGGCGAGAATGGCGCCCCTTTTTATATCCATCTCAAAGGTCTGGGACACTACCTTCTTAAAGTGTCTCCCCTAACGCTGGGGTGTCATGCGACCTCGTGCCTATCAGCGTTCCATGGTTTGCAGTCAGGGTCAGTGTTGATACCTGGGCGCCTCAACAAGTTTTTTCAGGCTTAGTTGCCAAGTCCTTACCATGGAAAGAGGCTATGCCATGGTCGACCTCAAACCCTCACTCACAGCACTTCTATGGAGCCCCCCACCTAAAAAGCAAAAACAATTTATGCGATTTTTCGACTGATGCTACAAGGTAATATATCAATGAACCCCCTAAGTGTTGACGACCCAAGCCATCCCCCTGGACCTCTCTTTAGACACCTGTCCCAGTCTCGACGACGTTAATGCAAGCCTGGAGAAGCAGTCGGATCTTCTCCTCAATCTTCTAGAGGAAACCGGCTCCTTCCGCCTTAGTCAGGAGAGCAACCCTAATCAGCTCTGGGATGACTCGCCTTTGTCGGACGAGGATGACATCATGGAAACTACGGTGATTAGAACTACGGTGATAAACACAGTAGCAACCATGGTGTCTCCTCTTAAGCAAGGAGGGTCCTCCCAGTTGCTGACTTGGGAAGTAAACCCTGGCGAGGTTGAGGATCTGGACTCGGCTCCTTCCGCCTTAGTCAGGAGAGCATCCCTAATCAGCTCTGGGATGACTCGCCTTTGTCGGACGAGGATGACCTCATGGAAACTACGGTGATAAACACAGTAGCAACCATCGTGTCTCCTCTGAAGCAAGGAGGGTCCTCCCAGTTGCTGACTAGGGAAGTAAACTCTGGCGAGGTTGATGATCTGAACTCGATCTCCACGGCCTGCAGTGATGTCGCGAGACTACTCAGGCAGTTGGCTGTTGAAACAGATGCTGGCACTGATGAGAATCCCAACGTTAAGATGGATGACTCATCAGTACCAGTATCTGCTAGACAAGCCGATGCCAAGGAAATCGCTGTTAAGAAAATGATTCGGAGAGCAGTTAACTACTGTAAACGATACATTGGAAGGGACAGCGACTCCATCACGGGAAAGGAGTTCCTGTTAATCAAGAGGAACCTCAAACTCATTACGAAGTTCTCTAGGAACTATCCTCTGGCCTATTCTGTAACTTTTTAAAAACATTCGACATTGTTTATTTTACAACATTTTCATTTGTTCTACTTGAGTCTGCATATCAAAAACTACCTGAGTCTCTGTAGTTTGGTTCTCCTGGTAATCTATATGTTTTACTATTAAAAGAGAAAAATGTAAACCGAAAATCTAGACACACAATGGGATTGTGAACAAATTTAAAGAGACTGGAGCGGTTACAAATATTGTAAGGCCTCCTGAGCACCACCGCTTCGTTCATTCCGCTGAAAATTTCGCTATTGTAATTGAAAGTGTTGCCGATTCCCCTTTCTCCGGAATTAGGATTGTCTTATGACACATTATGGCGTATTTTGCATTTAGATGTACGCCTACATCGATAGAAAGTCCGGCTCACGCAAAAACAGAATAATATTACAAGACTTTGCTACATGCCACACAGCTCTAGCGAATATGGCTTTATTGCAAGAGACATTTCATGGCCGCGTAATATTTCGTCGTTGTAATATCAACTGACTTTAGACTTTTTATAGGCCTACGCGAAATACCTAATTATACAGATAAACTTATAATTCTTGAGCACTTCTAAACAAACTTTCATGTTATGGCTGAGAAAGAAAGAATCAATGCCTACCAAAATTCGCGTGGAGGACATTTAAATGATGTAGTGCTTCACACATAATGTCAATGTTCAAACATTATATTTTGTATGTGTTTTATTTTCGTTTATTTTTGAAACTACGAAATGGACAACCTAGTACAACAGCCTTGGTTTGAGATGAAACTTTTTAAATACATAATTTAAATACACACTTACCAATTGAATTACCAATTGAATTAAAATACAATTTTTGTAATATTTTTGAAATGTTTTATTTCATAAATTTTTACATGTTATGTTTAATTTGTTTTTCTTTTTTTGTTTTTTTTTCTTTCGTCATTCACTAAATATTTTATTTAAATTTTATATATTTTCTTGACTGGTATTCATTTCTTTTTCCAAATAATCTTTTACATTTTACCATTTGTTGCATTATTAGATATATTGGGTTTTCTGTGTGTTCGTTTGTATAGAGTTTTTGGTTGTTTTTTTCGTTCGTTCTCAAAAAATTTATTATTTTATTTAACTATGTAGAAATTGTTGTGGTTGTTTGTCTATTATTTTATTTTTTGTGGTTTTTAAGTGTTTTACAAATTAGATTATTTGTTATATCTTGTAAAAAACATTAAAAAAACAGAAGAACAATATCAAAAATCTAAACAAAATCGATTGCATTAGGGTGGGAAAAAGTAGAAAAGCGGGATAGGCGGGAAAGGCAAATGTGATCCATGTCACCTGCATTGAACATCTTTTTTATAGTTTTCGATTTTAATAATAAAAACTTAAATATTTTCGTCTGAAAAAAATGTTGCTGATAATAAATTAATTTAACAAATTATGTAAAACTGTGTGTACAAGGATATCAAAATTCTATTTTTCGATATGTCCTTTGAAAAAAGATTACCACGATTCGGCCAAATCTGAAATTTTTGCAGCACGTCGAAGTTTATGCAAACGATATTTTTTTTTGAAATCCAATTATTTTAGAGAAACTCATAATGTTGGGCGCCATTTGTTGACAGTATTTTAGCAGAACGACGAAATTTATGCAAACTTATGAGAACTATTTGTGCAATGTATTTTTTTTAGAGAGCCTCCTAATGTTGGGCGCCATTAGTTAATAGCAGACCCGTAGATAGAAAGAATATGGACAACATTGTATAATCGAATTGGGGAAAGTTATTGTATTTTTCCAACGTTTTGTAGAGATGCCCTTTGTTGGGCGCCAGATCTGTGGAGAGGTAGATAATTGAAATTGGAGTTTAATGGATTATCTTTTTGAAAACAATTCCATATGCGGTGGACCAATCTAAACGTTTTTTAGAGATGCCCTTTGTTGGGCGCCAGATCTGCGGATAGGTAGATAATTGAAATTGGAGTTTAATGGATTATCTTTTCGAAAACAATTCCATTCTTCTAATCTACGCCCAACATCGCCATCGTCATTTGTTGATTGCAGATCCGTAGATTAGAAGAATTTGGACTATATTGCAGTATTTTGTTGGGCGCCATAGGTTAATAGCAGATCTGTGGATAGGTAAATAATTGGAATTGGACTTTTATTTGAAATTTTTGCAGCACGTCGAAGTTTATGCAAACGATATGAAAACTGTTTTTGAAATGCAATTCTTTTAGAGAGCCTTATGATGTTGGGCGGCATTTGTTGATAGTAGTTTTACAGAATGTCGGAATTTATGCAAACGGTATGAGAACTATTTTTATAATGTATTTCGTCTAGAGAGCCTTCTTATGTTGGGCGCCATTAGTTGATTGCAGATCCGTAGATTAGAAGAATTTGGACAATATTGCAGAATTTTGTTGGGCGCCATAGTTTAATACCATATCTGTGGATAGGTAGATAGTTGGAATTGGAGTTTTATCTGACATTTTTGCAGCACGTCTAAGTTTATGCAAACGATATGAGAACTATTTTCGCAATGCAATTATTTTAGAGAGACTCATGATGTTGGGCGCCATTTGTTGATAGTATTTTTGCAGAAAGTCGAAATTTATGCAAACTATTTGTGCAATGTATTTTTTGGAGAACCTTCTAATGTTGGGCGCCATTAGTTAATAGCAGACCCGCAGATAGAAAGAATATGGACAACATTGTATAATCGAATTGGTAAAAGTTACTGTATTTTTCCAACGTTTTTTAGAGATGCCCTTTGTTGGGCGCCAGATCTGTGGATAGGTAGATAATTGAAATTGGAGTTTAATGGATTATCTTTTTGAAAACAATTCCATATGCGGTGAACCAATCTAAAGGCGACAATATAGTTATTGAATAAAAAAAAATTGAAAAAATTTTGAATAAATTTTCCTCACAAGAACTTCGATGTGAAAAATATTTTTTGCGAAGAATTTATTTTTGATAGCCTCCTAGTGTTGGTCGCCATTAGAGATTGCAGATCTGGGAACAAAGAATTTTATTTTTGCAATTTATTTTTTTAGAGGCGATCTATGTTGGGCGCCACCTGTTGATAGCAAATAGGCAGATTGTGGATTATCGATTATGTGAGAACTATTTCTGCAATGGATTTTTTATAGTGCGTTGATTGGCTGGATATGAACAAAGATTGTTGAAAATATTGTAGAAATTGCAATGATTTTATTTTCTAGAGATATCCTATGTTGGGCGCCATCGAATGATGGCAGATCTATAGAAAGCCAAATTCTGGGTTATCTTTTAGAATCGTGAGTTTTTACCATGTCTTCTTGAATAGAATGATTTTTGTGTAAACATTTTGTACACACAGTGTTGTCTTGTAAAATTAAGGAGCTAACGTTTTGTTTTTCTTCATAAAAAAGGGGTTTTTTCATAAAAGGAAAGAAAAAAGTTGCCTTGTGTTGTATTTTGTGTGTGGAAGTATCAGTAAATACATATGTATATATAAGTAAGTGTGTCTGTTGGTTGGTTGTATTCTTTATTTATTTAGTTTTTTATATTAAATTATCTAAAATTTATTACTAAAAAAATCTGCTCCAAATGTTTTTTTTCGGGGTGGAATTACCACCTATGGGGGTTTTGTTCTGTTGTTCTTCAATTTGTTGCTTCTTTACAAATTACAAAAAAATTGCCATAAAAATGCAATACATTTTTGGATTGAATTTTATTTTGTTTTTTTTTCTATATTTTTTTAAATTTGTTATTTGGTTTTTCATTATTAACTATTTCTTAATATTTTTTGTTTATCAGTTTTTTTATTTTACGATTTTACATGTTCAGATATTAAATATCTTAATGATAAGTTTTATTTTTTTTATGTAATTATGTTTAATGGTTTATTTTCATGAGAATTACTTAATTTTATTTTATTATGGAATCTACATAAATATTTATTTTGTCATTATTGATTAGAGTACATAAATATGTATATACTATATATAAATTACATATTAATTACATTACATTATTTAAAATACAATACACAATTATATACGTATTTGTTATTTTTTATTTATTATTAATATATTATTTCTTTACAGGGTATTGCAAAATTACTTATACAATGTTTAGATGTTGCAATCACCCTATGTTTTGGGATTAGCCTAGGGGAAGTTTTTATGTACTTAAATATTTAAATTAAAACTACATATTATTAACAGATTTTTTGGAAATTGAAATATTATTTTCATTCCTATTTTTTTGTTTTTCTGTTTTTTATAAATTAACTTTAGAAGTTCGTGTTTTTGTGTGGTAGTTGTGTATAAAGACAGTGTGAGTTTTCTCTTTTTAAAAAAGTTATGAAATATAGTTTTTGTTTTTTTTTTAACTAAAAACTTAACAATTTCTTAAAAACTATGTTTTCGTTTTTTGTTTGTTCTTATAAAATAATTTATCTATTTATTTTTATTATATAAAATTCTTAGCTATTTTTAGGGGGAATTTAAAGTTATTTATTTTGTAATCTAAATTTGTCTATTCGTCGTTTAGTTAAATTTATATTTACTAGCTGTGTGTGTTTTTTTTATAATAAGGTTTCATTATGAAGGTACAGAGATACAGATAGAGTGTGTTGTTGGTTTTTGTTGTTGTTATTTTTATTAGTAATTAGCTATTTTTATATGAAGGTGCCAATTGTTGTAATGAAATTATTGGAGGTGATTTGGTGTGGTTCGGAGTTTTTTGATAAACCTTTTGAGAAGAAAACTTTTTAAGATTATGTTTAAATTTAATAGTCGATGTGAAGTCAAGTCGTAAATATTGATGAGGACTTGTCCTATTAAAATGACTATTGGAGATGAAGGCGATGAATGTTGGACACATCAGGAGGTATTCCAACATTTTAATTTGACATATGGAGAATTTGCCTAAGGCAAGTAAAATACGAATAGTGGAAAATGCAACAAAATCCGCTGGGTAACTGCAAATCCAAAAAGTAGTCGCTGATAATCAGTGGGTTTTCGGAGGGTCTCGGAGGAAATGACAAAATGACCCAAGATCGTGAAGCTGGGAAAATGGAGCTAGGCATATCTACTCAAACCAGAGCCTTACAGGGATTTTCTAGACGAAGAAAGAACCGAAGTACCATCTGCTGTTGGAGAGAAAGGCAATGGCGTATCTAGATCGTCCACAAGGAGAGCTTGTAAAAAGGCCACTGGAAAGGCGCCCAACGAAACGATAAAAAGGCCACTGCCAATAATCCATGAACTGTTTCACGGTCCCATACAATGAACAAAGCGAAGTTGAATATACTCGTGATAACAGCGCCTGAAAACCTCTTTCGCAACATGAGACTGTTAATAGGATGCTAAATATTAGTTTTAATGGTAGTAAATTTGGCTATGAAGCTGGGCAGAGGATATAAACTGTGGGTGATCAGTCTTAAACTGTCTCGGGTTCGACTATGAACCTGACCGAAGGTTTCGGTAGGAAGGGTGTCAGGGACATAGGCCACAGATCAAGCCTGGCGGTTGGTTTTGGTCCTTCGGTGAACATCGTGCTGGAGGTTGTTTATACCCAAATTGCGAGTAGACCTTAGGCTCGGTGTGAAGTTGCATTAAAAAAGAATGCCTAACCCATAAAATAGCATGATTTTTAGATGGGCTCTGCTCATCATCCAATGAGGTGATCACGCCCAAATACGTTTAATCGATTGGTACCTGTATTTTTGGTGAGGGGGCGTTGGTTAACGCTTTGTATTAACTGGTGTTTACAGCACCGGGGGGTAAGACTGCAAAATTGGTATCCATGTGCTCCACCAAAAGACCAAAACACTCATTTGTACCACACCAAACTGCTTCGAATGATTCGTTTACGAGGACTACCGCAAGGAGTACACAAGATCACGATGCAAGAGTCACAGAAGTCGGAAAGGAAACAGGACAATGCTGCTTCCTAACCTTGCGGTTCGGGACAACAAACGAGTGGCAATCCTAAAACGAGCTGATCCACTGGGTTAATAGCTGAAGGACGAAGATTATTGTCAAAACCTTCGTTTGATCAGTTGACCTTATACAAAGAAGTAATGACAGGTGAGCTGGTCAAACAAATTTCAAATTGCTGAAATAAGGAGTCTGCGGAATTTTTAATATATTATATGGATTCACATCGGAATATATTATATTCATGACTTCGTTATCGATTCCACCACCTCAATGGGACTGGACAAAACACATACTGATTTTACATAGCCTATTATGTGACAGATGTTGGCCGAGTAAGACTTGCGTGGTTTCGAATCGTAGACCACTCTTCACGATAGCCTTTGAAAGCAATGGATGGTCTTCATGGACGACGTTTGGCGTCGTAAAGTTTGTCACGGTATGGCGATGTTATAAGCGCCAAATGTCATGCAAATGAATCTATTCCACTGCAAGACTGTACCTAAACACTTCCTTATCCTCTCTTTCTCAAAAATTGACATCTCTCTAATCTAGAATCCACGCTGTCCAAATAATGTGGTAAGTAATATACGGGTTTCACTGCTACCAACGGAGAGAAGGTAAGAACATATGTAATAGCCAAAACAAGCTAAATTAAATACTTCTCTCAAATTCCAGCCATAGTGAGGTGAGGCTCGGCAGAGCACAATGGAGAAATGCATTCATTTCTTGCCGTATGAGGCGTCCGACCCAACCGGATAGGAGGATAGTTACTTTTTGGATGAGATGACATTGGTGAGATATTCATAAGCTGTAACATCATTGCGCACCACTTTCACTGGGGGAGCAGCGATACTAATATCAGATGTGAGTCCATTTTAAACTCAGGAAGTTTAACTGGAAAAAGTTAAATTTTAAACCGCAACCTCACTCGTTGGAAAGGATACCTCAACTGGTTAACAAGAAAAAAATCTGTTTTCTCGATTTTCTTTTATAAATAAGAAAATTATTGCCGGTTTTTGTATATGGGAACAGACACCAAGTGGATGTAATCCTATTTAGGGGTTTTGGGGTCTAATTAGAATTCAGTAACAGATTAGGACAAATCTTTGCACATCGTAATATTCTTTTAAAATTTCGTTTATGTTTGAAGATGAAGAACTTCGGTTTACACGTTTCAGAAAATTAAATAAAGAATGAATTTCGAGATTCCTTACTTTTTTAAAGTTATTTTGTTATTGTGCACATTATTCGAACATATTCATAATCAATAGATTAACTAAACGTTTATATCGCAAAGCATCTAAATTGAAATATGTTCTCTTTAAAATCCGAAAAATAACAAAAGTTAATGATGCCTTATATTTTTCACTAATGTCAGAATCTTCAATTTGTTGGCAATTGTTGTGAAATTAAAAAAATATATATTTTCTTGATCGCTACAAATTCAAAAGGATATCAACCACTTGCAGATTACCTCTCAAAGCATTTCAACCTTTCCAAAAATCACCTCAATAACTGGAGTAGAAAATTTAATATAAATTTTAGAAAAAAAATAGAATAACCATTAGAAGTATCTTTTTGCAGGAGTACTTGGTACTGGAAAACGTTTGTTTTTTTCATCATAGTGTATTTTACAACATCTAATTATTAGTATTGTTTTATTTTATAAATTTATAATAATATTTTCTATATATTAACCTAATATTAAAGAGTTTTTTATTCTAATTTATTCTAATACTATTTTGTTTATATTATCTATATCCAGAAGATTTCTTTCTTCGTTCTGTTTGCTTTGTCTTACATACGAATTTTAGTACAACTTTACGCTATTTCGTCATTTCAAATCGAATATCGGATGACTTTTTTCATTGGAAAATAAAATAGTTACATTTTTTTAAATAAAAAAAATGCATATTTTACATAGTAATTTGGAAATAATACAATGTTGGGTTTCAGTTAAAAGGAAAGAGTTTACATTAGGAAATTAAATGGGGACATATTAAATACAGCAACAACAAATGAACCCACAGAACGAATAGAAGGTAATAAAATATTGATCTGCAAATATAAATTTTGCGTGGGGATGAAGACGAAATGGTTGGGGAAAAGTTATATTTAGATAAACTGGCCAATGCTCTGATCTAATCGAAGGAAAATTTAAAAAGTCACGATAGGCTTCGACACTCTCAGATTCCGTAACTTTAATTTGAAGAGGTCAATAAGAGTCATTTGCTATGTTTCCCTTGACCGAATAGTTGAGGTGATACCAAACTTCACCACGAATAAATCAATTTAGAATATACTCTTACAATTTTACTATCAGAAATATATATTTAAGGACTTGATCATTGTCATAGGTTTAGGAGTTTTTTGAAATCTTTGAAAATATTATTTTCCGACTATTTTCGATGGGTTAAGTGCTCAGTTATATGTTGGGCGCCAGTTGTACGTTATAGAATGAGATCAATCAATTCAAAGGAGTTTTGGTCTAGATCTGGGACCAAGAACAATACAATTCTCCTTCTTAGTATTCGAATGCACAAAAATTTAAATCATTGTAGGACAGGATCAATGCAGCACTAATTTGAGGAAGAAAAAAATCTAGGCCGTCTATAGCAGTAAAAAACTTTCTGTAATATGAAGGTTTCTGAGCGAAATCTCAGAAATACCAGTTGCCGATGTAGGAACTTTTGCCCTGACCACTCGTAGCATGGTGGATGCGGTAGAGTAAGTTTTAATCTATATGTTGGGCGCCAGTTGTACCTTATAGAGTGAAAGTAATAAATTCAAAGGAGTTTTGATCTAGATCTGAGACCAAGAACAATACATTTATCCTTCTTAGTAGTCGAATGCACAAAAATGTAAATCTTTGTAGGACAGGATCAATGAGGAAGAAAAAATTCTAAATATACATATGTGAGGCGGTCCTCCGAAGTAAAAAAAAAACTTTCCCGGACCACTCGAAGCATGGTGGATGCGGTGGAACCATCGTCCTATTGAACTTCTTAAATCAGAGGAATACCTGAAATCGGCGGTGCAGAAATCTATATGTATAATATTCCGAGGAATGGATGGATCAAAAAATGGCACACTTTTTATTTTGTGACATTCACTCCTGTTGCGAAATTGCATCTATGAATTAAATTTAACCGTGTCAAGGTTCGGACATTTCACATCATACCAGAACAATCCTTTCTCAGAGCAGATTTTTCTTGTAGTGACGGACTTTAGTTTTAGTTTTATTGTTTGTCAAACTATTCTCTAGGATGATTTATACAAATTTGCATGTGTTCAAACCAATTTCCGATTGAGACTACCAAAACAAGATTTTTGAACGCTTCAGTGCACGGAGATAAAACCCGTTGACCACGATTTTGTTCTTGATGTGGTGGAATAAAAATAAGTCATTTATACCCAATGACCCAATCAGGGTTTTACGGTGGATTATACATCAATTTTTTTGTCCGGTCAAAAAGGCGCTGGTTTGAGCCGATATGTTAGAGACTGCTACTTTCGAACTCCTTCGAAAACTTCAGGCAAAGAAATTGTGATGTATCAGTTGCCACAAAAGCAGTTCTGACGAAGTAACTGGCGACCATTAGTTTCGAAGTGTTTCTTCCACAAACCATTTTCTTTGAATTGAGCTCATCTTCGATGGCACACACGGACATTTTGTCAACTGTGAAAACCTTCAAAATGTCTTTTGAAGAACCATCATTGTGTATTTCTTTAATTTATTAGCACTATTCGATGCGACCTTTTTTATCGATTCGACGAAAACATTTTCTACCTAAAATATCTCTCCCTCATTTCATAAATTACCCCAGATGCCAAAGCTCAACATCAGTTTATCTGTCTGGCTCTTGAATGTCAAAAAATAAAAGATATATCCTCTGGTCAGTTCATGCAGAGACGACAAAGTGTATCTGCGTTTAATATTATATGCTTCCCAGGACAGAGAAGTTGGTCTGTGGTTGCATGTTGGAAAATATAATAGATTATCAGAATATTGGAAATATAGTTTAGGGGAAATGTTCAAAGGCCGTTTTAGATCCCGGGGATCATGGTTCGGAAAATCTATTTATAGTGTGGTGAGACAAGCAGAACGTCCTTTTCTTTAATAAGTAAATCAATTTAAATGCTTCTAAATTTAAGTTTGGGGGTGGTAGTGTGCCAGACTATAAACTGAGGGGAACGGGTCCTAGTCCCAGTCGAGGAGGAAAAATTATTTTAAAGTGGTTTTCGAATATTTCCAAAAAGGAGGCATGTGAGACCCCTCCTCATATTTTAAAAACAATGAGAATAACAGAACATAGTAATAACATGTTCTGCAACATTAAATAAGCAAGGAACAAAACCAAAGCCTTGTTACATGCCGACGATAGATGGTAGCCTTATCACCTATGTATGGCAGGTTTCAACGGGTTAATCATCTACATAGTTGGAATAAAATCAATGAAATTATTAAGATTACCGGAGGACAACATAGGAATCTCAGAATATTGCGCCACCTAGAGGAATATTAATAAATAAGCAAGGGCCCAAATCACTGCATAAAATTCAAGTACACTTTGCTACTAGCCGACGATAGATGGTAGCCTTATCTCCTATGTACGACAGGCTACAGCGAATCAATCATCTAATTAGCTGGAATAAAATCAATGAAATTATTAAGAATTCCAGAGAACAACATAGGAATGTCAGGAAATAGCGTCAGCTAGAGGAAAATTGCAACACTAAATTAAGTGGGCCACACACCTCAAACATGTGCGTTCGATCGGTGTGAAGCTCCTAGCCCACACACGTCAAACGGATCCACTAAACTTCATTTCATATTTATTTTTGAAGCGTGAAGATGGACCGCGATAGTGATGACGAAAAAAAACCAAATATTTTTATTTAATATAAATGTATTAAATACTTTTATTTTATTCCGGGAAAAAAACATTTTTATTTGCCACACAGTAGAATATGTGTAAAAACATCAAAAAATTTTCCAAATACATATGTATTGCATTTGTCCGCTGATCCGCACTCCACGAAATTTCTCAACAAATGAGAAAATACCCACACACCAGGCCACAGACGTCAAACATGTGCGCGTCGCACAACGAAAAATTAAAAATTTTTAATTTCTTTCGATCGGTGTGCGCACCGGCAAATCGGTGTGAACACAGTACCACAAACGTCAAACATTGCTTCGGTTCACACCGATCGAACGCACATGTTTGACGTGAGTGGGTCACTTTAGCAAGGAGCCTAACCAATACATACAATTCAATGAGGCCTTGTTACTAGTCGACGATAGATGGTAACGACATAACCTACGTAGGACAGGCCACAAATGACTAATCTTCTATTTAGCTGGAATAAACTCAATGCAAATTTTTACGAAATTTACACAAGGGTTAAATTGTGATGCTTTTTGGAAGACCTATGCTCCCAAGAGGAATGACAGGAGAACAAAAAAAAAAAGTGAATTGAATTTCTCTTTACCCCAACATTGTATTATTTCCGACATATATTTTTCTATATTATATTATTTTATATATTTATACGTATATTATTTATATTTATTTAAATTATCTCTTAATAATAATTAACTAAATTACTTAATTATATTTACACAACTTGTTTTTTTTTTGTTTATTCCCTTTATGTTGCACTTAATACGATGGGGTCTTATAAACTAGTTAGTTGTTGTTTGTTTTTCTTTTATTTCAATATTTGTTTTTTTTTTATTTTCGATATATTTAAGTGTAATAATTTTCCCATTTTTTTGTGGTAGTCTGTGTATGTGTTATGTTTTATATATAACTGTTTATTGTTGTTTTTTTTTGTTGAGGAAAAAATAATAATTTGTAAATTGTCACAAAACAAAAAAAAGAGTAGAAAACCAATCGGTGTTACTTTGGGGATTTGGGTAGCCACTGAAATTTAAATCTTTCTGCATCTCTCTCTCTCTCTTGGTAGAGCGGAGAAAAAATAATTAATTATAAAAAATACTTAAACTTTGATATGTATTTTGTTTGTTTTTTTTGTTTGGAAAGATTAAAAAAAGAGGATTGTTTTAGTTGCAAACGATTTGTTATTGTTGTTATTGGGGTCCAGCATATTACACCACAGCAAAAAACTGAAATCAGGTGTGTTTCGAGTTTTTTTTTTGGTTTTTAACAAAAAGTTTATTTATTTTATTACTATTTTTTTGGTGCATTTGTATTGTTAGCGAGACTCTCTGTGTGAGTGTGCTTGTTCGAAAAAAACTTGTAATTTAAATTTGGAAATCAGCTTAAAAACTTGATAATCCTTTACATTTTTTATATTTCAGTTTTATTTCAGTGTTCGGGGTTTTTTCATAAAGGAGAAATAGGTTTTTATTTGTTTGGTCCAGTCAGCCCGCTTGGCTTTGGAATGAAATATAAAAAAAAACAACATAAGGTAGATATTGTTTTAGAGTTTTTGTTTTATTGCTTTTGGGAACAAAAACTGTGTCAATAAAGTTTGATTGTTTGTTTATATTGTGCGTATGTGTAAGTGTTCCATTTTGTAGTCCATTGTTGTGTGAGTGTGAAATTGAATTTAGTTTTTTTTTGTACATTTTATTTTATTTATTTTCCCATAATTGTATTTTTTGTTGTTTTTTTTTTTTTTTGGTTATTTGACAATAAATGACATTAAACCAATATTATTTAGAGGTATTATAAAATATAATTTTTATTATTTGAAGGTGTTAAAAATCCAAACTAAAACAAAATTTGAAAAAGTGTAAAAAAACTTGTTGTTATGTACAATATCGAATTAGTTTTAATCTTATCCTTTAATATTTAAATTATTCAACTAAATAAATATGAATGTAGAAAATATTTGAAAATATAAATTTTTAGTCTGGGTTCACTGTATTATTCACAATATTAGTTATACGTACCATGGTCATAAATTTTTAAAATATTCAACAAATAAATATGAATTTTTATAATATTTAAAAACATTAGATTTTATTCAGGTTCACTGGGGCGTATTATATATGATATTAGTCATACGTTCCATGGTCATAAATTTGAATTTGAAAAATATACCAATTGATATTTGAAAAGTAACAGTTGACACATACACATGACATAGCCAACACATCACTTGGTTCTATCGAAAATACATATTTATTCAGGCATCTATCGGAAAAATTATACCTTTTATTTATGTTTGCCAACTTGTTAAATATTTTGTTTAGTTTTCACAATTCAACCCATTTCAGTTTTGAAATATTAATTCAATTCATATGCCAATAGAAATATAACAAATATTTATGAATAAAATTGTAGAATATTTAATTATGCTGCACAATTGCCCATTGGTGCGTATTACGTTTAATAATAATTATACGACCCATGGGAATGAATTAATATTTTAACAGAGGTAAATTTTCAGGATTTATTCATTCAATTAAAAAAAAAAATTAAAATTTTTGATTAATTCCAATGCCATTCGACAGAGTGCAATGAGAGTTTACACCCCACTGTTAGGTATATAAAGAGTTGCTTTTGTAGGGCGAAATCATTAATGGGAAAACATTTATTTATGTTTAGATTTGTTGAATATTCAACTTTAGTTGCTTTTTCACATTAAAACATTCAAAATATTTTGAATAAAATAATATTCTATTATTTCACATTTGGTGTGTTTGGGACGTATAATGCATAATATTAATTATACGCTCCATGGGTTCTACAGAGCAAATTTAAAATAATTAGTTACATATTAATGGTCTACTAAGTGTTATATGAAACTTCTACTGGATTTATGACAGGGTTGTCAGATCGATACTGGTTGTTTCTCCAGTTTGCAGATGGGGTGAGCTAATCTTGGCAAAAAATCGTTAAGTACGGCCGGCGAACCCACTTTATGCCATCCATCACGAGTTGAAAATTCATTCAGGAGAAAATGTAATACCAAATTACAGCCAATTCCGATGCAACATCGCCAAAATACCTTGTTGGCCTTCAAAGACAAACGAAATCCAACGAAAATTTTTCGTAGAAGAAGGACTTTGAAGCATATACAAACCTGTTTCTTTGGTAAAACTAGCGAAGTCTTTGCTTGAACAACGTGGTACACAACAATTTCTTTGCCTGAAGTCTATGGAGAGAAGACGAAACATTGGTCATCACGACAATGCGAGATCTTACACATCAGCTCTATGAAGTGCTAAAATGTAATGGGCTATCCACCATACAACCCTTACTTGGCACCTAATGACTTTTTGACCACAGCAAGAAGTTTTTGAAATGTTCGAAGGCATGTTTTGAGGTTGTCTTAATCGGTGTTGAAAAAGTAAATTGACGATTGGTTTCAATGCATCTGGAATTTCATTGAAAATTCGTCTGTCGAATGAGGCCCATTCCCACCAGCTTTGCAGCTTCTTCCTTTTGGTTCACGTGAAAGATATGGTCTACGGATTCGTGAGGCTAACGAGCAGCTTAATCATTGGGCTATAAAAAAATCCTATAATCGTACTCGTGATGGGTCTTTATTTCAATTTGTTTCAATATTATAAGGATACCTTCCTCTTTATTATGAAATGTGTTGGCGAAATTCGAAAAATTGGTACTATGGTGTACGGTCCAGGGTGCGTATTATGTATGACATTAGTCATACGCACCCATATTTTTTAATATTGTAGAAATGCAATATGAAAATAAAAATTTAATTGCCAGACAGAGAATATTGCATATTAAATATTATTTTCCATTTAAATCGCAATTGAACATAGACATCTTCCTATGAGGCCGTTTTAAAGATTACACCAACAGCCCAGCTTCGGTTCATGAACTAAAAGATAAAATTCGTGAGTTTATCGAAGCATAAGTGAGCCACATTGCAGTTTGGTTATGAAAAATTTGTTAAAAATATACGGTCTTGGTAAGAGATCGTGGTGGAATTTCAATGAAGATTCGTCTTGTCGAATGAGGTTCATTTCCACCAGTTTAGCCGCTCCTTGCTTTGGGTTTACGTAAAAGATAAGATATATGAATTCGTGAGACTACGAGTACTTTGAAATTGGGCTATAAAAAACGCAGTAATGATACTAGTGTGTTTGCTCTTTATTCGATATTTTTCATTATTATTGGCCTACCTTCTACTTTCTTATGAAATTGGTATCATGGGGTAAGGTATAGGGTGCGTATTATGTATGTCATTAGTCATACGTACCTATGTTTTTTAATATTGTAGTAATGCAATGTGGAATTCAAAATTTAATTAGGTTACGTCTACGTTAACAGCCCAGCTTCATATTATGAACTCAAAAATAAAATTCGTGAGGCTACCGAGGACTAAAGGTGCAGTTTGGTTATGAAAAATTTCATAAAAACATATGATCCAGGAAAAAAAAGCTCGTGATATTCTTTTGGCAAAAATTGCTTTTCATTATTAGCAGCATCTCCTTAGCTTTCTTATGAAATACAAATCCGATCATTTATCAATAAAATATCTAAAGCATTTTGTTAATGCGTATGCTATTAGATATACGCACCCATATTTACTAAAAAATTATCATGACAGAAATCGGACATTTAAATCACAATTGATTACTGAAATATTATCTTAGATCTATGTCAATAAACCAGTTCGAATTCACGACAAAATTTATGAGGCTAAGAGGTTATGAGAAAGATATGGTCCTGCAATCGCGCACTTGGTAGTCATTTATCTGAAATTGTTTTTCATTATTAGCGGTATTCCTTCCTCTTTATTATGAAAAATATAAATAAAATAAAAATTGCAATTTTATTTGGATACAATTACAACAAACCTGTAAATCTAATGAAATCCGTAAGTGAATAAAAAATGGTACTAAGGTCATGTTACGTATGATGTATGTCAATAGTTATACGCACCCATGAAAAAACTAACTTTTAATTTCCTTTCATTCCCTCTATCCATCCTTATGTCTCTATGTGTCATTTAAATTATTTTTTGGCATTATATTTGAATATTAAATTTTAAGATAAGATTAAAACATCGAACTGACAATCATAACAAATTTATACTACAAAGAAACCATAATTAACATTTTCTTTTATTATGGGAAAATATTTAGTTTTTTTAAATTATTCTATATATGTGTGTTATTTTATATTCTATTTTAATATAACTATTAAATATTCATAATATACATTAGTTTCCCTTAAATATTTTTTAAACTTAAATTCTATTGTGTTTGCCAAAAACAAATTAGTATGTCATTTTCTTCCTTAGCTAAAAATACAAAATGTTTGTCGTTTTGTTTTCTTGTTTTTTTTTTGTATTTTGTCTTTACCAGGCATCAACTAGATGAATAAATACTCCCGGTACAGCACTGACATATGATGGAGATTATGAATAACTATTGGTACTAGCCAAGAAAAAAATCCTATGTGGTTACTGTGGGGTACTGTACAACCTTAAAGCATTCGCTTGTTCGCCTCTCACTTCGCCTAGATGCTCACATACGATTAACTGGATGTACAATTATACGGATCTTCGGCACGGAAGTTGGGGTGATCTTCATAGGGTTTAACACCGGCTGCTCGCTTTTCATCGCGAACTCGTTCCACCTGTTGCATGACGCGCAAAAAATTACCACCAGCCAATTTGGTTAGATCTTCAATGGACCAACCGGCGCCCAATAGTTCAGCAAATAATGTCGGATATGAGGAGACATCCTCCAGGCCTTTGGGGGTACTGTAAAGAAGACAAAGAAAGAAGGATATATTAAACTACAACTGTTTCTCAAATTTAAAATTAATTCCAAATATAATCTGCATATTTTTCGATATTTATAAAGGAAAAGATTTAAATAATTTATACTACAAATTTATGCATATCAAATAAAATTTATCTTAAGCTTAAGATAAATGGACAGCAGCAGAGAAAAGAAGCTAAAGCCTGAAAGGGGCATTGCTGTTTTTTTTGGCAAAGAAGACCTTTTGCTTTTGGCATTGTTCAGGAAAATAGCCTTCATTGGCTAAGGACAAACACATACATAGTTACATAAATGCTAACCGGGCCATAAATTTAGGCAAAGTGTCAATCTGCTTTAGCTGCTTCTGTTCCAGCTTCCTTTGTTGTTTTCAGTTTGCATTCATTGGAGTGTGTACTTACACTTTGGCTTATTTCTCTTCTATCTCCTCCCCTCCCCTCCTTCACCTCTAAACACTTTGTAATACCATGAGGAGGCGGAGAATTTTTAGACTTTTAGTTACGAATATACTATATATAAATATAGTCGTTTTTTGTGTTATCTAAAAACTGCAATGGATATTGCATTACATTTCTAGTGGTATGTAAACATGTTTGTTGTCGGTTGCCGGTTGGTGTTGCAACTGTTGTTACTTTTCTATTCACAAAGCTTTCTCTCAGCTATGCTCTTTGCTTTGTAGTTTTGTTGCAGCGCACAAAAAAAAAGAAATAACAATTTTTGTAGCATTCAACAACATGTTTGTTCGGATAGTTTAAAGGATTATGTCAGAGTTGACCAACCTGGGTCAATCCCAACCAACCTTGTGAGAAAGTACAAATATTTCGAACAAAAAGTAAAAAGAGTAGTAAGCACATCTGTATAGTAAGACAGGGCCGATAATTTGATACCATACAAAACTACCACTGAACCTTTCGATTTTTTTGTTTTATCTAGTTATATAATGACAATAAAATGACCATATTTTCCCCTGTATAAAATGTCGAGGCGTTCCGATTGCAATTGTTACCTGTAGACTGTATAGGTGTTGTCCTTGTCCAGAAAAAAATGGTGTATATAGGTTCATAGTTTTAGAAAAGTATTCCATCCATTTATTGTTTAAAACGTGTGTTAGGGCTTTTCAAATATAAATTGTATAAATTACAATCTGAAAATTATGGATGGAACGTTCAAAATGCCTACAATCGAACAAAAATTTTTGTTGAGAATGTTTTGTATGCACTGAGAGTTCTATAATAACTTAATTTGGATAATTCTTTTTTAAGCAGCCAATAAAAGGCGGGCCGTAAAATGTCAAATTGCCGCCATATGGTTTGAAATTTGGACAACAACAAATCTCTGGAGAACTCCACTACAGTTTTGGTTCAAAAATCTATATATAAAATGAGTGAGTGGTGCAGTATAGTCGGACGGGGCCGACCATACGATATTCTAAACAACTACCACGAAAATCTAACTTTCTGCGGTTCTATATCGTAATATCGGCAACCTCTTTCCTCATTATAGGTCCACAGCTCCACTTTCAAAAATTAAGAATTTAGTCCAAAAGAAATTAGCCAAAACCTAACCTACATGAAAAATTTCGTGGCCTGCATCTTGTTTACAAATTATAATGGACTGACGGACGTACACACATGTCCAGATCGTCCCAGCTAGTTAAGTTATGACAATCGTATACATTGAGGAGGGTCTAGGACCAATATTTCGCGGGGTTACAAACTCTTGGGACTGCAAAAAGCTATAATACCCTGACAATATTGTTATGTAGGGTATACAAATACACTCGGTTGGACCGTTGTTTGGAAGAGGTGCTGAAAGAAGGACGTATATTTATAAATCCTGCAACCAGTGTTATTTAAGAACCCGGATACATTCTGATATCCCAAATCCAGCTTCCAAAATACATAATACTTTATAATAGGTGGGGTGTATATGGCAAAACATGAACCTATGTTCAAAAATGTCTACTAGTAGGTATTTTACAATTATCGAACGCGGGGGGACAACAACCAAAGGATTCTATATCATAGCAATTTAAAGACACGGTCTGTGGAACGATGAATTGAGCTTCAAATGTATTATGTGACCACCATATTCTCAGAACTGACATCCGCGACTATTCCTAGATATAAAAAGATTGCTGAAGAAACTGATATTATAACGAAAATGTTATCGAAAAGTTATAGAGTCGTTATATCACCCTCGAAGTGAATTACAATTAAACTAGCCAAGGCTATGTTGGACCGTTCCTTAAATTCATAAAAGATCATCTTTCGCCATAAGTCGCACATTTAAGAACGTACAATAGGCCAGGCTTATATACACCGAAAAAATTAAATGCCAAATTACAGAATAGAGAGCTACACATTTAGAAAATTATCGAGAACTTTATAAGGGTGATATGTCAAATCCCAGAATGCGGAATTGTAGCATCTTCTGATTAAAAATGTGGATATGAGGACGATATATCTTGAAAATTTTCAACGAATATTTTTTTATCTACCAAGATATTAGAACGCCAAATTAATGGCTTTTCTGTTGGATAATGCGGCCAATTTCTTAAAAGTATACGTATATCAGTAACCTTGGTACATTTGTGCCCATGATGCTGTACAGATGGCTCCCTTCTAAGAGGAAAGTCCGGACGGGGACTTTTTATTCAAGAACCAAGTACAGCAATTTATCTTCGCCTTCCAGAACACAGCTCGATCTTACAGGCGTTGGTTCAAGCTATTACAGAGCGTCTTAACTACGTCCTATGACAAAATACAACAAATATAATTGCGGTAGCAAACAAGTAATAAACGCAATATTCTCCAAAACAGTTAGATCTAAAACTAAACAAAGATCTTTACGAATTATATGGGTACCGAGCCACACAGGAGTAATAGACAACGAGATAGCCAACCAACTAGCTAGAAGTGCTACTGCACTACCCACAAACGATGTGAGTAATGCCAAGCCCTTTAGCGCAACACGCCTGGAAATGAGACCCACAAAATTCTTTGGGATAATAAGAGGACAGAAAAGATCACAAACATTTTATGGGGTGATCCAAGTGAAGACGAAACTATTCTTACGGGACACCTCAGCCTGAAGTCACATCTACACAAGCGAGGGTGGCAGCTGGTGCAGAGCGTGTGGGGAAGACAGTGACACGATGGAACATTTCCTATGACATTGCCCAGCATTTACTGGCCTTCGAAAACAATTCTTGGGATATGACACTATTTACGGACTAAACGATCTGAGGGTGTGTGAATGAAGAAGACTGAAGGAATTCTCAAAAAAAACCCAGAATTCCTAGAATCATAGGGATATGAAAATCAAGATGCTTAATCTAATTTCCCCTAATTCTAAACTTCTAAGATTCATCAAACGGTTGGTTTGGATTTTCAATACGCGATCATGTCAACCAATAAATCATATGCAGCTGGACATAATTTTTGTAGTGAAGGAAATCTATTGAAGGTCATCAATTGTAAAGTATTTCCAGATGGATGTCTTTCTGATTCCCATTACATATGACTTCCAAAATTTCATATTTATTGCAAATGAAATTCAAAATATTGCACATTCCAGATTTTCTCAAACAATTTCAACTAGTCCATTTGTTTATTATGTACATGAACAGAAATTGAAAAAGATACTGTGATCTTATTGCATCAATAAGGGGCAACAGATGGAACCAAAAAAGGGGTGAGTGAGTACAAAAGTACACTCTTAAAAAAACGCAACAGCAATGCAATCTCATTCTCTTGTGTCAGAAAATATTGACACTTCGATTTATTTTTGTTTATATTCATCATGATTCCAATACAAATTTAGACACCTCTCACATACATTCACACATATGCACACACTCACAAAGTACATGCCGTTTGTACATGGACATGAATTTTAACAAATATACCTTTCAAATCGATGGATTTTCTTTTTTTCCACTTCGAAAATTTGTTGTTGTTGTATTTGTTAGTGAGTGAGTGATGATGTTTGCTGTTAGTTGTTAATAGTGTTGCAAAGGGGCGATTTTGTTGTTGGTGTTGTTGACATTGGTGTTGAATATAATAGTGAATTGTGCAAATGGTGTTATAGATGATACCCACACCTTTGTTACACAATGCTGTATAGTGGGAATAAAGAATTGGAGAGGAATGAAAAAGGAGGTGCGGGATTTTCTCATATGTTCTCGTTTGTATTTCAATGTTGGTGCATGTAAAATAAACCAATAACAATTTGTTGCACTTATTTTGAGAGGTTTGTCAATATAAAATGATATACAGTTATAAAAAAGACAACTATCATACAACCCAATTACTACAACGGGATAGTTTTGAAATTTGGTTCAAATTGGACATTCCATTCGCCTAATATTGGATTTATAAATACTGAAAATATTGACCTTTTGTGAGGAAGGTATCAGAAGGAGTGGACCAATGGGTCGAATCTTCGGACTTGATCTAGACTTAGTAATGATAATAGGTTGTGCAAAGTTTAGTTCAATTCGGTCATTTATTGACTTTATGAATATTGAAATTGTTCACCTTTGTGGACCATGTCTTCAAACTTAAACTAAGTTTCAAAGAAATATTAAGATGTGCAAAGTTTCGATGGAATCGTTTACTCCCTTTGTGCCCACCACTTGTAAATCGACTCCAAATTGTCCGAAACATGGGGTCTAAAATCAATATTTCGACGAGTCACACTTTTAAACCCTTCACTACACTGTGGTACAGGGTGTTATATATTTGTACATATATTTGTAACAGGCAAAAGAAATAGAGATAGACCCATGGTTTCTTTTTGAGAATATGTATATAATCACTTTCTGAGTCGATTTATGTATGTCCATCTGTCCATGTATTTTTGTGAACAAAGTACAGGTAGCATTTATGTCCCGATTTGAATGAAAATTGCCACATGTCACTTATTTGGCCCAAGGAAGAACTATTGAAATTGGAGAAAATGGATTCAGATTTAGATATAGCTCCCATATACAGGGTGCGATGAAAAAACTGCAACCAACATCAGACTGCTGTCATTTCTAAGCCACTCGTCCGACAGCTGTTAAAATTATTCCAGTGACAGCTCATTATATTGTTTACAAGCGTACAAAAACATTTTGGTGAGAATTTTCCAGAAAAAAGTTATTCGTGATGGAATTCAAGCGTCATTGTGTGATTTCTTTATATTTGGCTGGAAAACCACAAGTGGCTATCGTTAGAGCACTCCAGAATTTAAATGTGAATAAATCTTTTGTGTCTCATACCATCGCTCGTTACCGTGATACTGGTAGGGTAGCCCGACGTCAAGGAAGTGGGCGGAAGAAAACAGCAACATCAGCAGAAATGGTTCGAAAAGTAAAGAAGCGACTTGATCGAAAACCGCATCGCAGTGGTTATAAAATGACTCATGAGCTGAACATATCGCAATATTCCATTCTGCAAATATTGAAAAATTATCTCGGGCTAAAGCCATTGAAATTCCAAAAAGTGCAAGAACTTACACCGCAACAGAAAGAAAATAGACTCAAAAGTGCTAAAGAGTGGCTTCGCTTGGCCGAAAGTGATGAACTGCCGAATTTGGATTTCTCCGATGAAAAAACATTCGTTGTCCAGCAGTTTGTAAACAAACAAAACGATCGTGTTTACTTGCCGAAGAGATCAGATAAAAATGTGCACATTCAGTTGGCCACCAGAACTCAAGCGCCGGCCATTGTGATATTGATAAATAATTCCGAATATTATCGCGAAAATATTCTGGAGGATGTATTAAAGCCTTGGGCACGCAAACATTTTGGTCGCAGACCTTGGACAGTGTAACAGCACGCGCCACCCAAGAATGGAATGAGGTTCCTCGCATCATTTCAGGCTCACAATGGCCACCAAAATCTGCCGGATACCAATCGGTTGGACTATTATGTCTGGAGTATTTTGGAAAGCAAGGTTAGCACTAAAAAAAATACCAAATACCATTTCCGCTTCGCAGGAAATGGACCAAAATACCGCAGAGCAACATACGGGCAGCGTGTGACGGTTTCATTGGCTTTTGAAGGTCATAATTCGTGCCAAATGTGCCATAATTCGAACAAATCTAAAAAAATTACACTATTTCCGATTTTTTTTCATGTTAAATTGTAAATACAGTACAGGTACCAAAGTGTCGATCACTTCAAGCAAGCGCTTCGCAGGAAATGGGCCAAAATACCGCAGAGCAACATACGGGCAGCGTGTGACGGTTTCATTGGCTTTTGAAGGTCATAATTCGTGCCAAATGTGCCATAATTCGAACAAATCTAAAAAATTGACACTATTTCCGATTTTTTCATGTTAAATTGTAAATACAGTACAGGTACAGGCATTTATAATCCGAATTGAATGAAATTTGGCACAGCCCATTTATTTGACCAAGGGCGAACCCTATTGAAATTGGGAAAAATCGGTTGAGATTTAGATATAACTCCCATATATATTTTCGTCCGATTTTGCACGAAATTTGGCATAGCTTACTGAATTAAGATTCTTAAAAATCGGTTAAGATTTACACATAGCTCCCCTATATATTTTCGTCCGATTTTATGTAAATGGTGCCCCAAAGTCCTTATATATCTTCCGATTTGCATGAAAATTGACATAGCGTACTGAATAAGGTCTAGAATAATGTGTGTTTTGGTTTCGTGAAAGTCGGATCAGATATTGTTATAACTCTCATATATATATATATTCGCCCAATTTAAGGTAAATGGTGGAACCAAAGTCCCCATATATCTTTCGATTTGCACGAAATTTGTCATAGCGTATTGAGTTGAGAATGATGTGAGTATAGAATGATGTATGTTAAGTTTCGTGAAAATCTGTTGGGATTTACATATAGCTCCCATATATATTTTCTCCGAGTTTAAATAAATGGTGCGCCAAAGACCTAAGATTAGGCCGATTTGCACAAAGTTTTGCACAAAATACTGAAGATAGTATAGCTAAACGTGTGTAAAGTTTTGTTGGAATTCGTTCAGATTTAGAGATAGCTCCCATATATATTTACGTCCGATTTTATGTAGGACTCAAAATATGACCGTTAGGAACAAAACGTGCTGAAATTAGTATAACCTAACCTGTGACAACTTTCTTTGAAATCGGTTCATATTTGGATATAACTTCGATATATATTTTCATCCGATTTCAAGTAAATGGTGCAACACACTCCTCATGTTTGTAATATTTACATGAAATTTTGCACAACGGTTAAAATTGGGCATAGAATGACGAAATTGTATTTTGTAGAAGTTCTGATATAGTTCATATATATTTCCGGCCGTATTCCCGATTGATATTTGCTTTAAATCGATTTATATAAATTTGTCCCATTGTAACCAGGGATGGTCCGTTTGGCGAATTTTTAGGTTTTCGACTGTCAAAAAGGTGTAAACGTCGAAAACGTCATATACCTGTATAAAATGTAATAAATGTAGTAAACGTCATTTATTTTAATATTATCAGTATATACAGTTATTTTCAAGAATATATATTATTTTTACATATATCTTACTATTCCTTACTAGAACTGATGTAAATTTTTAAATTGTTTTGAGAAGAAAATTTTGAAATTTTATATTAATTTGAGTAACAACGCTACATAAAATCCGACGGGGCGTACAAAAATAATCAACTTCCCCACTATGGCAAACTGTTGTGTACGGCCGTATTACCCAAATACGTCGAATTCATATCTTCAAGCAAATAATACAAACCGCAAAACAAAATTGAAAATTTTTTAAATTAATCCACGTATTTTTAGTTTCTATTCGAAATTTCAAATTTCCAGAATCAAGGCCTATATAAGGTCGGCCAGTAAGCGAATTCATAAAGAAAACTTAAGTTTAACGTCAAATATTTTTGCCGAGGCGAAAACAAATTGTTTCGCCTTTAAATAAAAAATACAACCAAAACACAACTCAATTTATAGTTTTGTAAGATAATTGGCCTTTAAAATCTTGAAATAGTCCAAATGTGTTTCACAAAGACGATGTAAATTAAAATTGAATTGAATGTTCACAAAATATTAATATTTTCGTTTTGACGTCTAACATAATTTTGTACGTATGTATAGGTTTCAAAATATGATTTGACAGCAAACTTTATACTCAGATGTGCTTACTGGCCGACCTTATATAGGCCTTGTCCAGAATGTTTTGCTTTTGTTTTCAACAAAAGAAAAAATGAAAAATACGTTCTGTCAAAGTTGAAATTGTTCAACTTGAAATTTTGTACGTTCGACGTATTTCGCTAACATTCATATAAATACATGTGTTCTACTTTTGTGGTGAAAAACGTCGAACGAGCTAGTTGAATTTTAGGTAAGGCTGTAAAGCATGCGTAATTTTCAAATTGATTATTGGAAATAGCTACATATTTTGTCAAAAACCAAATGGATTTGGGTAGGTTTCCGACGTTTCTGACGTATGTATTATACGTCGGAAATGTATGTCATTTACGTCACTGTTTCTAACCGGCCATCTCTGATTGTAACAAACGAATGACATGTTTATGCATATCTTAGTTCATCCAATTTCATGTTAATTGCTCTTGTGTTAGGATGCATCTTTATACCCTACACAACTATGTTGTCAGGGTATTATAGCTTTGTGCAGCCATAAAAGTTTGTAACGCCGCGAAATATTGGTCCTAGTTTTAATATACCTATAGTGGTGAAGGGTATCATATAGTCCTGTCCGACTGTCCGACTTTACAATCTAACAAACTCTTTTGCAACCAGTAAGGAAAGTAGACTGGTTGCAAAAGAGTTTGTTAGATTGTATTTACATATCCATTGCTTCTTATAAAATTCAGCTTGTTCCAGACTTAGCTAATAGATTTATGTCACCAAGTTATCCTTTTATTGATACATCCTCGACAGCATCACTCACACGTATCCTATATATTATTGAAGTTTTGTTGGATGTTTTTGGTTTCAGTAATTTGTCTTGCTTTACCATACAAACGTATATTTTGAATTATTTCTCAATTTTTACTGTGGCATGAGAAAATAGAGAGAGAGAGAGCTACAGACACCGACTATAAAATATATCATCTCTTTACGTGAGTTACTAGTTATCATTTTTAAGGACATTTAACATTCATCACATAGTTGAGACCAATGCCAGATATTTTGTGGATGTGTATATTTTAAAGGTATGTGAGTGTGTGTTTTTGGTATTTGTTGAAAGATTAATGTTTCAGATTTTCTTTCCAAAACAAATAAGAAATAACCCCTTCTAACCGTTTCTTTGATGGGGGTCAAGACAAAGCAAAACTGCCAATTTTTCATGTAGCATTTGATGACCGATTTGACAAATTGTTTTTGGTTTTGTTGTCAGTAGTTAAATCGTATTTTGAGTGTTTGGTAATTATTTGTGCAGATGTGACTACCAAACTATACTTTTTGTTTTTGCTATACAGGATAACAAAAATTGTGATGAATGTATTTAAGGGATTTTAAAGGTTGCAGAGGTAATATGAAGGAATAATTGAGGGAAAGTAAACATTCTTAAATACCCGCTTTAATGTTCTGTTTGAAATATTGGCTGATTTTTGGGATTTATTATTAATTTAGGCGCTTCGATATAATAATTGAATAGTAGATTTCTTCCAAATTCTACTACATATTCAATTTTCTTGCCACAGAAGTTTAAATTATTATGCAATTTTGCCAATCAACTCCACCCAATCTTTCCAAAGCCTACAAATTTCCTCGCGTCAAAATAAACATTCACTTAAAAGCAATTGTTATAATTTTATATAAATATTAAAGAAAAATTGCCATTATAATTAACTTTTATAAATGTTTCGTTTATCAATTTTTAATGGATTTCGTTCAGAATATTTGAATTAATTTATTAACATAAAAATTCAATGAAATGTAATCGTTTATTTAACCGATGGATTATAGTTTTGTTACACAAATAAACAAACAAACAACGAAGTAAATACAAATACACATGTGTACATATATGAACATGCGTGTGTGTGAGTGCATGTGTATCAAATATATATGCACAAAACAATTGTTGTTTAATTAGTTATAAACAATATTACATTAATTACAATAAATGTAAAACAGAAACAAAATGGTATAATCTCATACCTAGTAAAGGAAAAAAGTTAGTCATAATCATATGTATGTATTCATATATGTATATGTACGTACATATACACAGGATGGTGAGTAATTAACTAAGTGAAAGTGTCTGTGAAAAAAGTATTCTTGGAAATGTAGGAAAAAAAACAGCAGAGAAAGCCTATCAAAACAGATTACATCTACTTGGAAAAAATAATTACACATATTATCGTGTGAACTCAATTAGTAATTAATCTCAATGTTTTTATATCATAAACTTTAAAGGGAAGTGTATATTCAGTTTTTCGTTTTGTTTGCAACACGCCAAAAACTGCATAAATGATTTATGTTTTTTTATCTGAATAAAGTTCTATATCGATTTAGCCATACCTGCCTGTCGGTATATTGATATCAGTATAATCTTTAAAAAAGAACTTTGAAATTTGCATCATAAATCACTACGATTTCTAATATGTTTGATATTGGGAATGGGATATTTCAGTCCATGCTTTGTTATAGCGCAATCGAACTGGTATTTTGGGATCTCACTGACTAGAAACAGCATATGATCGCTCTCCTGGCCATGGCATTGAAATTCTGCTAGGCGATTTTAATGCAAAAATCGGAAGTGAAAATAGTTTTGACCCCACCTTAGGAAAATTCAGCCTCCATGAGGAAACATCCGATAACGGCATGATGCTGATTGACTTCGCGGCAGCAAAAAACATGGTAGTTAGAAGCACCAGATTCAAGCATCTCGATATACACAAGGCTATCTACCGATAAAACTAGAAGACAAATTGATCGTGTTGTGATTGACGGAAGGTTCGCACTCGTCTTAATGTAGCAGCAAAGGTGCGATCTAACACAACACGGAATCTCGACGTTGACAAGCTGCAAACACAGCAGGCAGCAGATGTCTACTCCGCTCAACTTACCAATTTGCTAGTCGAAAGCCCTTCTTTTCCCGATAATAACAATGTAAGCACAATGACAAAGAATTGCCTACTCCCTACAAACTGCAGCATAAGCAACACCTGGGTGCCAAAGACCACCTTTAAAGAACTCATCGTAGGATTAAGAGTGTCGAATTGCTACTGAGGTGAAGAAGGTGAGGTGCAGGCAAATCCACCATGTAGAGATGTAGAAGGAAATCTGGTGACAGATACAGATAGCGTATTGAGGATTTGGAAGGAGCATTTTGCAAAGCATTCTAGAGAAGAACCACGAAAATCACATTAACACATGCTGCCTATTCGTCGTCTATACGGTGGCTTGGTCATGCTGTGAGAATGGATGAGGATACCCCAGCTCAAAAGGCATATAAAATTGAGAAAAATGATGCTTTACGCACAAGGCCAAACATCAAGTGGAAGAAAGCATTTCGAAAAATGGTCTTTCAAATTGCCAAAACTGCGCTCAAGACCGACGTGCCCGGGAAATCTTATGGAACTAATGTTTTCTCTAAAGCCAACTAAGTAAGTACAACGTAGATATACTAATGTATAGACTTAACGATTCATCAACGCCCAGACGAAAAAGATGAAGCCAGAATCTTGAAATTTGAGGGTGTCAGATAAGGCTGCGTTTTTGGAAGTTTCTACTAGAACGGTACAAAAAGTACTAAATATAGTACCATTTGTATTTACGGGAACCGGTAGAGCTAGAACTCTGAAATTTGGATTGAGGACATTGATTGAGTGTAGGATAGATGTACCAAATGGTTTTAGAAATTCGAACTATAAGTATCGGAAAAGTACTAAAATGTACTAAATTTACGGTACTAATTTTGGTACAATTTGAATATGGGGAATGGATGGAACTGGTCTTTTGAAATTGACATTACCGTCGGAGTGTAGGATTGGGATATGTGTACGAAAAGTACTAAATGGTACTATATGCAATACAATTTGGATTTGGATGAACCGATAGATAGATGAACACTGAAACATTGTAGAATTTAGGTAAGTAGCTAGCTTTGGAAATTCGTACTCATGTGTGCCAAATTTGGTACGATTTGAATTTTAGATGAACCGATAGAGCTGGAATCATGTGAAGCAATGAAACCGGTCAGAGATCCATGGACTAATGAATCACTAGCATAAATGGCCTCTGTAAACTATTGCTACACATATGGCCCTTGTCTAGCAGGATGGGCAGAAAAGGGACTCTTCAAAGAAGAAGAAGAAGCGGGAACTAAAATGTCATTTTGTCTGCGTTTGGTTACGTTCAAACTCAAATATTTTGACGAATAGCAAACATTATCAAGAATTTTTCGTTCTTGTTCTTTGTTCTTTATGAATTACATTGGTAGCAGGTCATACAGGAATCATTTGCAATGAGGAAGTCAAAGTTTTCGGCTGAAGTGCTGTAAAGCAAGACACTATAGATTTGAATAACGGCAAACCTTTTAGCAGAACTTTCAGGATGACCTAACCTAATATTACCTTTTCATTAAGGGGAATTTTTTTCCTTGAGTACCATGAACTGGTCAGGATTTTAACAACAACGAACTGTATATTCAATTTTTAAAAATGTTCCCCAATTTTATTTTTTTTAGAATGATATATAGGTGTAGGGTGACTCTGATAGACATTTTTAAATAAATATATATGATTATTAAAAAAAAAGAGTTATATATGTGCATACATGCCCATGAAGTGTGAAATGGATTTTGTTTTACAAAATTAAACATTGGAAAAGAATTAGAGACTGACATGTGACAGTAACGATATTAAGCAAATTAAAAATATAATTTTATAAAAAAGAAAAGAAAACAAACGAATTTATCAGCAAATAAAAACATTAATTAACATATTGAAACATTAACCCATCTGTTTGTTATGGGAGTCCAAAAAGTGTCGCTTTATTAAGAAGAAGCAAATATTTGCAAAATAAAAGAATAAAGTTCTAATCGTAATATCAATTATTATAAACTAAAAACCAGTAAGGAAAGTAGTAAAGTCGGACGCGGCCGACTATATTATACCCTTCACCAATTTGGGTATATTCAACAGATGGAAGCCTAAGAGACGTCGCATTTTTGAAATACCATTAATATGAAATTAAACAGGTCTTTCTGCAACCTATAAATTTTGGTCAGATATAGAGTTGCTTCTTACAATAGGATACTATTATGTAAATTTTGTGCATTCGGCCAAATTTTGAGTTCTTTATAATATATAAAAACATATAGGGACTTTGGTGCACCATTTACTTAAAATCAGATAAAATTATATATGGAATCTATATCTAAATCTGAACCGATTTTTATGAAATTAAAAACACATATTTCTAGACTTAATTCAGCTATGCCAAATTTTGTGCAAATCGAAGGATATATAGGGACTTTGGTGCACCATTTACCTAAAATCGGACGAAAATATATATGGGAGCTATATCCAAATTTGAACCGATTTTCATGAAATTTTACACACATCATTCTAGACCTAATTCATTACGCTGTGCCAAATTTCGTGCAAATCGAATAATATATAGGGACTTTGAAGCACAATTTACAAAAAATCGCATAAATATATATATATATATATATATATATATTGGAGCTATACCTAAATCTGAACCGATTTTTATGAAATTTTACACATATTATTCCAGACCTAATGCATTACGCTGTGCCAAATTTCGTGCAAATCGAAAGATATATAGGGACTTTGGTGCACCATTTACAAAAAATCGGACGAAAATATATATGGGAGCTATATCTAAATCTGAACCGATTTTTATGAAATTTTACACACATCATTCTAGACCTTATTCATTACGCTGTGACAAATTTCGTGCAAATCGAAAGATATATAGGGACCGTTTACATTAAATCGGACGAAAATATATATGGGAGCTATATGTAAATCTGAACCAATTTCAATAGGGTTCGTCCTTGGGCCAAAAAAGTGACCTATGCAGATTTTCATCCAATTCGGATCATAAATGCGACCTGTACTTTGTTTACAATTTAACATGGAGAGACAGACAGACGGACGGACGGACATGCATAAATCGACTCAGAAAGTGATTCTATGCATATTCTCAAAAGGAACCATGTGTCTTCTCGTTTCCTTTTGCCTGTTACAAACATATGCACAAAGACATAATACCCTGTACCACAGTGTGGTGAAGGGTATAAAAATCAATGCATTGAACATGCCGGCTGTTCTGAATATTCCTCAAAGTTTGAATAATAACCATTGAATCTCAAATTTTAAAATCCAGCTAAAATTACTTATTTAGATAATGTAATAAATGAAATAAATTTTTCCTAAGTTATTTTTTACACTCTTTGAATTCAGGGGTGAATAACGATGGCATTATCATTCTATGAGGTAGATATTTCAATGTAACAGATATTTCCCATGGCCTGCCTCAAAATGTTCCTGGCCAAATTATTAAATTATACCCTTATTGCCTATCTCGTTTAAAATGTTTACGAATAGACATACCTCAATATACTCGATGGCTAATTCTAGTGTTAATGCTCGCATTGTTTTAATGTATTTAACATGTCAATGTGACAACCGGATGTTTAAAGCAAGCATGTCACTTACATGTGGTTAAACTCAATAATCGATTCCATTCAGATTGTGGTTTTATCACAATTATTGGTAAATTTCAAACATTGCAAATGTGAATTAATTGTTTGTAATTGTCATTGGACAATAAAAAAGGAACAGATAAAAATTGTGATACCCTTCACTATATCGGTTATATGGCATGCATGTGTCAAAACTATATATCATAATAAAATGTTGTGTTTATACTACTTTAATATTTATTTAATAGTAATTTTCTTTTACATACACACACACACTTATTGAAATATATATATACTTACAAATAGCCTCTAAATAAACATTCTTAATATGTCATGGTCTCCTAATTTATATACTTCAAGTTTTGTCTATCTCTGCTATTCAATACTACAATTCTATCGACAGACCACTGAGTATGCTTGAATATCAATCAACTGTGTGTACATACACATCATACACATGTGTATACGTACGTGTATATGTATAAATGTATATCATCTTTAATTACCATATCTATTCTTTATTATTACTTTAGTATCTTTTAAGTATATTTCATTAGACCTTTCATCAGCATTCAAACCACAATCTATAAAATTAAATATCTGCTGCACATCTCAATGAAATGTTAATTAAAAAATAATTAAAGAAAATTTTCTCAAATAGGATTAATTCAAATGAAATGACTTTAAAATATTAAGCAAGAATTTTTTATTTATAAATGAATGAATGCAATTTTAAATTTTGTTTTATTATTTACATAAATATTGTAAAATTAAATATATTGTATATAATGAATAATTTCTGATAGATATTGAAAGAAATTCAAGACGACCTGTGAAAACATCTATGGAGAGAGAGAGAGTTTTTATAGACATGGCTTATTGCATGGAGTTTTCATGGATGAGCTAAACAGACAAAGAGTCTGTCAAATCGAGGTGCTAGAAATCTTTATAGAGGGTCATGAAGCCTTTTTGGCTAGCTGAAGCACGGGGAGTCTTTATATGCAGGAGATCTTTTAGACGAACTCAAGGGAAGGGAGTCATTGGAAACGAACTGAGTAGACAAGCTGAATGGTGTGTAGAATGTGTCGATGTTTTTTTCGTGGGTCTTTTCCATGATTTGGCGCAGTATGAAAATCTATAGTGGATTTTCCAGGTCTGAAGTCGCATTTGATCATAACAGTGTCTTATTTATTCTCACAAACGTTGTGTCAGTGTGACCAAACAAATGCATATGTATTAGCTGTCGAGCCATGATCTTTAACGTCTTTATACCCTTCACCACACTGTGGTACAGGGTATTATGTCTTTGTGCATATGTTTGTAACAGGCAAAAGGAAACGAGATAGACACATGGTTCCTTTTGAGAATATGCATAGAATCACTTTCTGGGTCGATTTATGCACGTCCGTCCGTCTGTCTGCCCATGTTTAATTGTAAACAAAGTACAGGTCATATTTATGATCCGAATTGGATGAAATTTGGCATAGGTCACTTGTTTGGCCCAAGGACGAACCTTATTGAAATTGGGAAAAATCGGTTCAGATTTAGATATAGCTCCCATATGTATTTTCATCCGATTTAATGTAAACGGTCCCTATATATCTTTCGATTTGCACGAAATTTGGCACAGCGTATTAGGTATTAGGTATATTAGAATTAGGTCTAGAATGATGTGTGTAAAATTTCATAAAAATCGGTTCAGATTTAGATATAGCTCTCATATATATTTTCGTCCGATTTTTTGTAAATGGTGCACTAAAGTCCCTATATGTCGTTCGATGTGCACGAAATTTGGCACAGCGTAATGAATTAGGTCTAGAATGATGTGTGTAAAATTTCATAAAAATCGGTTCAGATTTAGATATAGCTCCCATATATATTTTCGTCAGATTTTATGTAAATGGTGCACCAAAGTCCCTATATATCATTCGATTTGCACGAAATTTGGCACAGCGTACTGAATTAAGTCTAGAAATATGTGTTTTTAATTTCGTAAAAATCGGTTCAGATTTAGATATATATCCCATATATATTTTTGTCCGATTTTAAGTAAATGGTGCACCAAAGTCCCTATATGTTTTTATATATAATAAAGAACTTAAAATGTGGCCGAATGCATAAAACATACTAAAATAAGTGTAACCTAACATGTGACAAGTTTCGATGATATCGGTTTACATTTAGATATTTTGCTTTAAATTAATTTACATAATGTTGTCCTATTGTAAGAAGCAACTCTATATCTGACCAAAATTTATAGGTTGCAGAAAGACCTGTTTAATTTCATATTAATGGTCCCTCAAAAATGCGATGTCTGTTAGGCTTCCGTCTGTTGAATATACCCAAAGTGGTGAAGGGTATCATATAGTCGGCTCCGTCCGACTTTACTACTTTTCTTACTGGTTTCTTATTGGCTCTGGGATATTTTCACCGATACCAGAGACTTGACAAAATGCTCCTTCCAAATTCTCAACACGCTATCTGTATCTGTCACCAGATTTTTTACTCGTTGGTAAAATTTCCGGACTTCATTCTGACTCCTGTACATCTCGATTTGCTAACGCTCACGTTATACTAGTTTTTTCTTAATTTTTTTTGAAAATACGTTTCTCATCTCCCCTATTCTGTCGAAAATTCTCTGCCGCATTTCGCTACTGTGCGTTTTTCACCTCAGCAACATTACAACACTCCTGGTCGTGCCATTTGTTTCTAGATGGTGGTCTTTGGTACCCAAGTGTTGCTTTTGCTGCAGTTTGTAGGGAGTGGGCAATTCATTGCCATTGTGGTTTCGACTAGCAAGTGGGTGTTGTGTTAGATCGCTTAATTAAGAGGAGAACCTTGGCTGTTACATGGCAATAGTCCGAATCGATATTCGCTCCTCGTCTCGATCGAACGTCTAAAACATTGGATAAATACCTTCCGTCTATTGCAACATGGGTAATTTGATTTCCCGGTGTTTGATCGGAACTACCATGCTTTTTTGTTGCCGAGAAGTCAGTCAACCTCATGTCGTAGTCAGCTGTTTCTTTATGGAGGCTAAATTTTCCGAGGGTGGGACAAAAACATTTTCCCTTCCGAATTTTGCATTAAAATCTCCTATAAGAATTTTAATGTCAATAACAGGGCAGCGGTCATATGCTGTTCCTAGGCGCTCGTAAATATGTCATTGGTCTGCTAATTTTGCTTTTTCATAGTAGGAGGGGGTTTCCGTGTGTAGGCAATTCACCGACTCCTCATCCAATTTATTTATAGATTTTAAGGGTGATCTCGCTACCCCAGGTGACATCGTGGGGAGGTCAGTGTTTACAATTAAGATGAAAGAGGGATCAAGATAAGCATAGGCTTTGGCCCATTAAAGCCAATCAGAGCTGTTGTTTTGTATTTATCATCCTCTACGCCACCTTTCAAAGACTAAGGGAGCCTTAATAGAACAGACGAAGGGATTTTTCCTGGCATCATTCTTTATAGGCGAGCTGGAGCACAGTCTTTAGAGATTAGCTAAAGAGAAAAGAGTCTTACATATACGAGACAAATTACTGGGAGTCTTTCATAGAGATTTTGAGTGGCAGGGACTATTTAAAACTGATCGGAAAGAATAGGATTCTTTAGAAAAGGTCAAGGGTCTAAATAGATGAGCTGATCCGCATGCAGGGAGTATTTATAGATTAGCCGATATAGGGAACCTTTATATTTATATAAGGGGTATTTAATAGACGAGCTTTGGGGCAGATATCCTTTATAGACTTATAGATATTGAGCTGAAGCATAGGGAGTTTCTCATAGATGTGCTGACAGGGGGTATTTCAGTATATATTCTTTCAGGAGTATTAAAAAGATGAACAGGGAGTTTTTAAAAGACTCTCTGGGAGTTTTTACAGATAAGAGCAGGGAATCTTACATATACGAGACAAGGGGCTGGGAGGCTTTCATTCACGAGCTGAAGGGAGTCTGTAAAGACTTTATAGATGAGATAAATGACATTACGTCCTTTTAGACGAATTGATTGAAGTGAAAGGCCTTATCAGAAGCTCAGACTTGTAACATTTATAAAGTTTTTATACCCTTCACCACTCTGTGGTACAGGGTATTATGTCTTTGTGCATATGTTTGTAACAGGTAAAAGGAAACGAGATAGACACATGGTTCCTTTTGAGAATATGCATAGAATCACTTTCTGAGTCGATTTACGCATGTCCGTCCGTCCGTACGTCCGTCTGTAGATGTTAAATTGTAAACAAAGTACAGGTCGCATTTTTGATCCGAATTGGATGAAATTTGGTATAGGTCACTTATTTGGCCAAAGGTCGAACCCTATTGAAATTGAGAAAAATCGGTTCTGTTTTAGATATAGCTCCCATATATATTTTCGTCCGATTTAAGATAAATGGGGCACCAAAGTCCCTATATATCTTTCGATTTGCACGAAATTTGTCATAGGGTACTGAATCAACTTATAAAATACGCTGAAAGCAATTTTCACGCAGTTACAGCATCTTCTGGCGGCGAAAAGCATTTTATCTTAATAGGAGGGAATAGAAATAATTCATTGTATGTCATTTCAGGGCTGTATGATCCATCAAATCCACGATTTGTTCGATCTATGATTTGATTCCATATGTGAGAGCTAGCATTGCTTTGGTGCAATGATTTTCGAACGTATCCCATGATTCAAACAATTGTCATTAGCTTCGAAGTATTGTCTGCGTAATACGGTGTCCATTGATTATTAAAATTAGTGCAGTTAGTAAGAGTGGGATAACTGGAGTTGTTGCGTAACCCGTTCTTGCATATATGAGCATGATTCGTTGTGTCTTTGGAAACACCGTTATAGATTTTTCCAAACATTTTTTGCATCAATCGACACGTTTTTGGGCTATCACCGTGTTGAGCGTGATCTCATGAGAACAATCCTATTTTACGGTTCGTGCAATATTGAATGTGTGCTGGTGGAAAAAATGGGCAAGGGTTCCCCTATATCAGGGTATGCCACATAACGATCTTGCAACATCAGCCATATTTGAAAGACCTTCACAATATTCGGCTTTGAACAAGAGTAGGTTACAGTTTAATTGATTAAAGAAGTCATTAAAAGTCAATTAATTTCTTGTAGACATGTGTTGCTGTAGGTTACAAAAAAATCTTAGAAAAATCATGTGTCAGAACTCGTATAGCTGCCCTCGTCCACATTCATATATTCTCCTGATTGCATACTTGCAGTCTTCTTTTATTTTAAATTAATTTTTGATTAATTTTATTTGAATTAATGTTTCTATGCATCTTTTCGAGGTGATGATATCTTCTATTAAGGTAGCCATTAAATATTCATATCAAATCCAATCAATTCGATTTTCATAATATCAGATTATTTATTTCGTAAACATATTTGCATTTATTTTTCACTCTTTATCTCTCCGTAAAAGATAACACATTACCAGTATATAAGTATCTCTATAAAATTGAAACCACAATCTAAAAATCTTTAATGTCCGTATCATTTAAATGTTAATTAATTGAGATTAAGAAAATTTGCACATTTCGTAAACGATTAGTTTAAACAAATGACTTTGAAATATGTTTAATGGGGATAATATCGGACAAATTAATTAACATCAAAAAATACAGATTGAAAATGGGAAGAGGAAAATGCATATTGATTTTCTTTAAATCTGAAAAGAAATGATTATTTTAGAATGACAAGGTAGGACAAAGAGGTTAGTCCAATAGAGTTTACTACTATAGAAACTGATTTATAAGTAAATGTCCGAAAAAAAATCATAATGTCTTACGGCAGCGTATTATGTTAGAATGTGTGGATAATATTTCCGAAAAATTAATAGGGAAAACTTATCGTAAAAATTCGAAATGTATAATTAGAATCATTTCGGTAATACAGGTGCAAAATTAAGAGCTCTATCTTAGATAAATGTTGAGATCTCTATCATGATTTCGACAGACGAACGGGCATGGCTGACGTGACATACAATTTTATTCTGATCAATAATATATATACTTGATGGAATCTCCGACAAATCTTTCTAGATGATGCAAACGGAATAACAAATTTAAAATCAGGAGGGACTGTTATATAGACTGTTTGGAAGAAAGATTCATACCCACTAGGAACCATCTTCTGGGAATTTCTATCACAGAGCTGTCGATAGAATATCACACTATTTGAGAAGATCGAGAATACTTTCGCTCGGTAATTAAGTTGTGTTATGGAGTTTCTCTAATGTCAGAGATTGGTTGACTTGGACGCGAAAACGAAACCTTTTTGGCTGCTACATGTTGACTCCTTATGGCCCATTTCATAAGCAGATTATAATTTTTATTTTACTGAGAATTTTACCCACTCCATCATATACTGTATAAAAATAAACATTTCAGTCGTGCCAGGAAAGATCTACGTGATTATGATATATAGAAATGTAAGGGTATAAAAGTAATTCTATTAATCCAGGAGAGAATTGCATGAAAATGATATGCATTCTTTTTGGGTGACGTTTTAGTCGTATAAGTAAGGACGACACTTATACGCTACGACGTACCATTCCTGTTACAGTTGCGTATACGTAACGACAACACTTATTCGTTTCGATAATTTATATTTTCAGAATCAATAACTACGTGATGATAAGAGAGATTCAATGAGAGGTTGGTTGGCTTGAACGCGAAAACGAAACCTTTTGTCTCGTTATGAAACGTTTCGTCCATTTCATGAGTAGATTATAAATTTTATTTTACTGAGAATTTCACCCACTCCATCATAAAGTGTATAAAAAACATTCAGTGGTGCCAGGAAAGATCTACGTGATTATGATATATAGAAATGTAGGGGTATAAAATAAATTCTATTAATTCTATTAATTCTATTAATATTAATATTCAATAAAATGATATTCATTCTGGGTGACGTTTTAGTCGTATAAGTAATGACGGCACTTATACGCCACGACGTATAATTGCTGTTATAGTTGCGTATACGTAACGACAACACTTATATCAGAATCAATAACTACGTGATAATAAGAGAGATTCAATCATATGAAGTGGAAGCTATCCATCCAGGACTGAATTGTATGCAAAAAGCGGCAGCCTCATATACTTTTAAGGAATACAAAGTGAACACTGTCTTTGGAGAACACTCTATTCAAAACAGTGTTGCCAAAACTTTGTTGAGGGAAAATGCTAGATTTTGTTGAAAAAAATGCTAGAAAGTGCTAAAAAATTTAAAAAAGTGCCAGAAAAAAGTGCTAAAAATTTCTAGAACAAAATTTTTAATATTTAACAATGAAATATACATCGGTCGTTTTAGGGTACACCATCCCCCAATATTTGTTTTTTAATCTTTTAGACACATTTTCAACTTAAATTGCTGTATATTTGTATATTGTGTTCTGCCTGGATATATAGTCTTCTTACTAGAACTTATCAATATTGGTCCACTTTTAAGGGTAGCCCTCATCAATTGAATTGGTTTTAATTTGATTGTTTAAATTTTGTTGAGTAAAAAATCTCCTTATCAAAAATTATTAATATGCGTCCATATTTAGGGGTAGCCCCCAGAGAGCGTCGGACACGCAACCGAATTGACTAAATTTTTTCTATTTTTTTTATGGTGTTTGAAATATAAATACTAATAATGTCCAAATTTGGTTAAGGTAAATAACTGTAATATCACATTGCGTACAAATATGAAGACAATTATCAATTTTCGTCCCATTTGCGTACTTTTAAGGGTGTATAATCTCATTCCCAACAGTGACTTTAATATAAATCAAGTGAAAAGGCGTTAAGTTCGGCCGGACCGAACTTTGGATACCCTCCACCATAGATATACTGACAGGTACTATAAATGAAAATATAGGGAACATACCAAAAAGTGGACCTATACCGACATTTCTAAAAACGGATTATGTAAACCAGAAATTTCAGAATTTTTTAATGGATAATTGTACCCTCAGCCTAATGGCTAATGAGGGTGTATACACTTTAACACGGTGAAAATGTGCCTCATCGAAATATTGGTTCTAGACCCCAAGTTTCTTTGGACCAAATCCGTTTCCGAAAATTTAGATTTCATCCAAACTTTGCCCATCTTATTATTTCTTCCAAACTTAGTTCAAATTTGAAGATTGTTAATATCAGTCCACTACCTCTGGAACCTCCACACAGGGGCTAGGTCTAAATGCGGATATAGTTCGAACCTTACGATCTAATTTTTGATCTCGCTTTCCTCCGCAGGTGAAATGATTACAATAGAGTCTCAGAACCAAATTCAAAAAGCGGAACAAATCAGATTACTATTTTAATATAAAACATATGCACAAAGACATAATACATGTACCACAGTGTGGTGAAGGGTATAAAAAGGGGGTTATATGGGGACTACCCCAAAAAGGGGGCGAATATTAATAATTTTTGGAAGGGAGATTTGTTACCATATGCGACTACAAAATACCAAATTGCAGCATGGGGGGGAACCCTTATATGGGAGCTATGCTTAAACGTGGACCGATAAAGCTCATCTTCGAACTTGACCTGCCTGCAGACTAAAGACGACCCTATGCAAAATTTTGGCGATCTATCTTAATTTTTTTAGTCGCTAGAATGATTACAACAGACAGACGGACATGACTATATCATCATGGCTATACGCTGATCAAGAATATATATACTTTATAGGGTCGGAAATGATTATTTCGATGAGTTACAAACGGAAAAACAAAATCAATATACCCTCCATACTATGGTGGAGGGTATAAAAAATATGTTTGCCGGAGTCTTTCTATTTTGGTCCTTATTCTGGCACAATTCCAATATAAAGGGGTAAAGGGGTAGCACTAAAGGTGCTAAATTGGCAACACTGATTCCCAACGAAACTGATAATGTGCCAGTTGTTCAGACAAATTGAAGTAGTTATATCCAAATTACGTTGAAAATGATACATCCTTAGCAATTTGTATTAGGCGCAAATTCATAATTTCTACAATAATAATAAATAACTAAAGGCGTTAAAATTCAATATTCTGCATGATACATTTGACTGTATTTAGATTCCTTACAAATACAAGAGATATTGCGAAAGATCGAATTTTGAATGAACAAATACGATCTTAGTCACAGGTTCATAATTTCGGAATATCTCAATGACAAGACCTGTTATAATATTGCATACATTTTTACACTTATACAGACCCACATTTCCTTTTAGTGTTTAGTGGGACGTATAAGTTTTGTTATAACGTATGGACGGAATAAGCAGGATATTTCTATATATCTATTATAGATTACATTGGGTGACCTTATATTCTAAAATGCAAACAACTATAGTTTGGACTTTAAATGTTTTTAATTTAATTCTATATTTACAAAAAAACAATTTTCAATATTTATTTGTCTATTTTAATAACGGATTAAAATATCTAACAAAAAATTAAATTGAAATAATTTACACAAATTATTTTAAATTTATTTTTATTTTATGTGACGTATACATTTTGCCAATAATCATACGCACGGTAGCCCACATCGTATACCTTGTGGTAGTAATCATACGTACTGTGGTTCTATTTTGTTTATTAAATTTTAGCTAAAACAGAAAAATGGAATAATCCAAACCACGTTTATTTGTTATCTCTCATTTGGGAGTATTTTTCGGTTTGACTATTTCATATAAATCAATAACATGTTTTTTAATCAAATCGATTTGTGTGAAATTGCAAATATTGTATTAATACACAGAGAAAAATTCGGACAATGGTAATAAAATTAAAGCAGAGAGAAATGTTGGGATTAGGATTAAGATTTTGATTTCTTCAAATTTGAAATTTAACAAGTTAATTGAGTTTTATTTATTTCTTTAAATTGTCGTTGTCAGAAGCATTAATTTTTATTCAGACATAATTTTATAAATTACTAGCAGACCCGGCAAACGTTGTTTTGCCCTATCAGAATTGCATCAATTTAGCACCCAATCTCTAATCGGGCAAAACGCAAAGAAACTATATAGCGCGCCATCTGTGGGACGAACTTAAAATTAGACAGAAACACTCCTCAAACCCCATAGACCAAATACATAAAATTTGGTCAAAATCGGTGCAGTAGTTCTAGAGCTACACAAAAAAAACTAAATATTGCGCCATCTGTCAGATGAACTTCAAACTACATAGAAACACTCCTCACGCCCCATAGTGCCCGTACATACAATTTGGTCAAAATCGGTGCAGTAGTTTTTGAGTTTACCGATCACGAACATACACGTAATTTTTATATATTTTATAAATTATTTCGAAATTATAATTTATATTTTTTGTTTCCTTGAACAATTGATATGGTTAATCAATTTAACTTAAAGTTACAATTGATTTATTTTTCTTCCCACATTTACACATCTGAAATATCCTAGATTTGTGTAGCCTTAATTTTCTTTCTTTAACATAAAAATTAATGTAAGTATATAGGAAATAAATACTTCGCTAAAGGACCGTTTTACTTTAAATTTTCCACCATTAATTGTACAATGTAACTTAAAAGCAGATAAACTATTTTGTATCCTCTTCCTTGTTTGTCCATACTTGTGGTCAATTTCCTAAAAAAGTCCTATAAACAATTATGTATATGTATACAGATTTCTATACATTTACTTTATATTGACTTCTCTGCGGGTTATATATCACTCGTTGTTGTTATAATTCTTGTAAATATTTGTAAGCTATTTAATGACTTCCATATCCGGACGAATGTTGACATTAAAAATTCTTAAATGCCAGTTTTATGGGAAATGGAATGAACTTTGGAAATGGTTGTGTTTTTGTCAACACTGAGAAAATGTTTTAGATGTAGCATGATTGCGATGTGTTTACAAAATATGATTATTTTTTATTATTAAAAAAGTAATTTTATTTTATAAATTAAATGCTAATTTTTTCAAGTTTACGCATTATTATTGTGTATGTGAACAATATTTATACCCTTCACCACACTACAGGGTATTATGTCTTTGTGCATATGTTTGTAACAGGCAAAAGGAAACGAGATAGACACATGGTTCCTTTTGAGAATATGCATAGAATCACTTTTATGCATGTCCGTCCGTCTGTCCGTACATGTATTTTTGTTAACAAAGTACAGGTCGCATTTGTGATCCGATTTGGATGAAATTTGGCACAGTTCACTTATTTGGCCCATGGGCGAACCCTATTGAAATTGGGAAAAAATGATAGTGCATCCAATTCCCTATATTTTCGTCGATTTGGCTCAGCGTACTGAATTAATTCTAGAACTATGTGTGTTAAATTTCGGTTCAGATTTATATATAGCTCCCATATATATTTTCGTCCGATTTTATGTAAATAGTGGACCAAATTCCCTATATATCATTCGATTTGTACGAAATTTGGCATAGCATTCTGAATGAAGCTTAGAACGACATGTGTTAAATTTCGTGAAAGTCAATATACATCATATATATTTTCGTCCGATTTTGTGTAAATGGTGCACCACAGTCACTGTATATCTTTAGATTTGGACGATTTGCACAAAATTTGGCATATCGTACTAAATTGAGTCTAGAATGATGTGCTAAGTTTCGTGAAAATCGGTTCAGATTTAGATATAGCTCCCATATATATTTTCTTCCGATTTTATGTAAAGACCTAAAGTTTGTCCGATTGACTCTGTTTGCTTTAAATCGAGTTTGCTTTAGGGGACAGCTCCCATATATATTTTTTTTTTTATATAAAATCTTTAATCTACACTAATTCAAGAATGTCCCTACAAAATTTCAAGTGAAAATCTAAGAACTCTTGAAGATATAGCCGATTTATTGTGTCAGCATCAAGTGACGTCTAAAGGGCTTCTCAAACTTTAAACACGTTTTTCTCTTTTGCGAATGGCGGGCACGATAACTCAAACGGATTCCGATGTTCCAGTGAGGAGTTATCATGCCCGCCATCAAAAATAAGGACTTCTCTTTAATTACAGAAAACAACAACAAAATAGTTTTGTAAATTATTTTTCTTCTTTTTTAAATCTTGAAATATATATGTGCAAAGTTACAGACCTTAACAAGCATAGGTATTGATTTACCAGCCCATTGAAAATCTTAAAAAATAAAATAATTAACGGGTGTCCGATTGAGATTTGAATTATTTTTCATTCTAAACAAACGATACTATACCTGTCCAAATGAAAAATTTGGTATTGGCTGCAGAATGACATGTTTATGGATTGGTCCAAGTCGGTTCACCTTTAGATAAAGTTTACAGATTTTAATTCATCCAATTTTATGTCAATAGTTCTTTAAAAATAAGAAATACTGGTTATTATTAAAAAAGTAATTTTATTTTATAAATTAAATGCTCAATTTTGTTCAAGTTTAAGAATTATTATTGTATAGGTGAACAATATTTTTTAACTGAAAACAGGAAATTTCTTCATATGTAAACCCATGCCGTATACGTAATGACGGTACTTATACGCTCCAAGAGAATATGATATGTGAACATCTATATGTAAACAAGTATTCGCATTATGTACGTAATTCAACAATTGAATACATTCTCACCTCTTTACAGAGAAAACCAAATTGCAGACTTTTCTAACTGATACAAAAGTTATTATTTCTAGGAAAAGAATAACCGATTAGCAATATTTCATACAGAGAGATTGTATATAGTTCATACAGAGAGATTGTGTATAGTTCGGACCTTCTGCATGTTACAAACATATCATGACCTCCATTCATTTAATTATATCAGCATTGATGTGTGAAGAAGCTTTCTGTTCTGGCAATTTTTAAACCTTAATTAGGTTCAGATTATATGACCGCCATTGTAGGACTATTAATACACACAGTTGGTCCAGAAATTGATTGGTCCAAGTTGTTTCATATTGAAATACCAAATATTGTAGAAGTTATTATTTCACAAAAATATTTTATAATTTTAATTAAAAAAATTTGCTTTGGGTTGGCATCTTGGCCGTATATGTTATAACGGCACTTATATGATACGAAGTACCATTACTCCCGCCAATAGTTGCGTATACGTTACGACAACACTTATACGTTCCAATGTGAAATACTTTTGTATTAATCATTTAGGGATGATATAACCCTAATCATTTAAATTACAATTATTTCTCTAAGTGTATTCATAAATATGTATGTATGCACATTTTCCTGTGGTCTACTAACCACATTTATTTGCTCCATTCCGCAACACTTTGTACAGCTACGTCTATAGAAACCAACAAACTAAACAATAGATAATATAATGAATACTATATATTTATCTATGGTTGGTATGTACGTATGTATGTATTAGTTTATATTTATGTATATTTGTGCTTATATGAACCATTGACTGACTTTATGCATATAATATTAATACGATTTTAGATCGAAAATTCATGAAAATTATTTACATAAATATGTAACACATTTTCGTATAGCAGCAGTAGCAGTGGCCGTAGACAAGAACCTCGAGGTCAAATGAGACGAGTTATTGTCTGTCGCAGACAGTGTTGTGGCAAATACGGGTGGCTCTTTGTCCGTCTATAGAGGGTTATTTAATATGATAATGATAATTTTATTTTATTTAATATCCATTATTCAAAGAAACTGTTTATGTACAAAAAAAAAAAAAAAAAAAAAAATACACTGAGACAAGTTTTTTTCCGTATAGGAAAAATGTGAACGTCAGTACACTGAGACAATATTTCTGTGTAGAAACAATAAGACTCTATTTCTCTGAGAAGTAAGCTTTCGTTTGGAGTTCAATGCGAAACTCAGTTAACTGATACGATCTTTTTGTGTAGAAAAAATTTGGACCCTCTTGGTTAACTGAAGCAAATTGTTTCCGTATAAAACAAATTGTAGACCTCTGTTGACTGAGACGGTCTTTTCGTATGGGAAGAAAATTGCGGACCTAATTTTGCTGAAGAAATTTCGATTGTATAGAAAATATATAGCTCAGTTCAGTTCATTTCATTTCTATTTCTTTAAGGGTGAAGGATATTGTAGATTTTAGCCGCATTTTGAAAAATGTGTATTCAGAAAATTTTGGATATAGGTTTATGTTTTGTCATAGACTCCATACAGTACCTTTTTTGGTATTTTGAAAGTTTTGCCACATTTCAAATCGAAGTTGCCGCTGCACAAAAACTATCAAGAATTTTTTATAGGGTATAAAAAGTTTGACTTGATCAAACATATCGACTTTTTTACCTGTTTTTATTAAATTTTCACATAGAAAAAAATCGGATCTCAGCTCTCAGTAATCTCTGAGAAATTGTTTAAGCACGGAAAATATCGAACCTCTAATTACTGTAGGTCCTCAGTTACTTTGTATAGTTATAAAACAGAATAAATTGTCTTCCGTTTTTTTCTATATACAACCTATGGTTTGCGGAGGTCTTCAGAATTACACACATGTATTATTCGTTTTAAAAAATGTTTTTATCGGTTCTGAAATCTCTCAAGAAATCTCTTCAAATTAAATCTACAATTTTATTTTTTTGTAGAAAAAATAGGTCTTAGGTCTTCATAGTCTTTGAGAATTTTTTTAATAGACTTTCTGAGAAGTTTTTCAATAGAAACAACAACGTATGGTTTGCGGAGGTCTTCGAAATTACACACATGTATTATTCGTTTTATATAAGGTATATGTTTTTATCAAAGAGGCTACGGATTTAATGTCGATCAAATCGGTTATTCAATTAGTTTCAAATTAAATTTACAATTTTATAAAATATTGACCGTTAGTGGAGGAGTTACCAGAAGCAAAGGAACGACGGGTCTCATCTTCGGACTTGATTTAAGTTTGGTAAAGATAATAGTTTGTGCAAAGTTTGGTTGAAATCGGACATTCCTTTCGCCTGATATTGTGCATTTGTGGGGCAGGTTCCAGAAGGAGTGGCCATTGGACCAGAAGTGGTACCAGAAGGAGTCCGACTTGATCTAAGCATGGTAAAGATAATAAGTCGTGCAAGGTTTTGTTCAAATCGGACATTTCATTTCCTTGATACTGGATTTATACATATTAAAATTATGACCAATTGTGGGGGAGGTATCAGAGGGAGCGGTCCAATCTTTGGTATCATCTTCGGACTTGATCTAGACTTGGTAAAGATAATAGATTGTGCAAATTTAAGTTCAAATCGGATAGTCGGTTCGCATGATATTATGAAATTAAATTTCAACTAATTTTTGACAATTTTATGGGGGAGGTACCAGAATGAGTTGACCGTAATTCTCATTTTCTAACTTGAACTAAGTTTGAAAGAAATATTACGAGGTGCAAAGAAATTGATAATTCCATTCAAAAGTTATCGTGCGCACCAGCCGGCCAGACGGATATTTGTAAATCGATTCCAAATTGTCTGAAACGGATTTGGTCCAAAGAAACATGGGATCTAAAAGCTATATTTCGATGAGGTATATTCTTGCCGTATCAATGTTTATATAACCTCATTAACCATAAGGCTGAGTGTACAAAAATTGGTCCTCTGCTTCTGATAATCAAAAAAGTTGTCTAAGGAATTATTCGACTCCTAAACCCCGCTGAACTTAATGTCATATTTCTTATCCATATTTATTGACTTTTTATTACTGCACCCTATTATTATTATTTCCATAGGTCTACTCTAAGTACGTGTTTACAGAGACTTTCAAGACTAAATAAATTACCATTAAAAGAGAGACGGGGAGAGAGAGGCGGCAATATTTTTTCCTATTTACGCCATAAATAATTTACATTGTTTCGGTAAAGATAATGTTGTCGTTCGTTTGGTAGTTATGTTGTTGTTTAACCTCATGTTTGCCCTGCTACTGCTTCTGTTGAAAATAATAAATTGTTAAAATTTTCCTTCATTTTTATATTTATGATATTTGCCGATTAGTTGCTAAATATTTCCATTGCAGACAAAGAAGAGGAAGAAGAAAGACGACAACATATAGTTAAAATGTTTGTTTACGAAATTGTTGTTCCGTTTACTATTATTTCCGTTTCCTTGGTTCTGTTGTGTTTGTAACCATTCTGATTCGCAGTACTTTATATATGGTGCTGAGATCTACCTATTTAATGTTTCTCTCTTTGTATGTCGGTTGTTTGTTTAATATCTTTCTTTGCGTTATTTATTTACTCATACCAAATGGGGCATTGTCTTTGGCCCCCGCCACCACCCCCTGCTAAATGGTAATGGTCTTTTCATTTGGCGAAAGCCAAAACGATAGGCCATTGTTTTCTTCCAAAAAAAAATTCAAAAGGCAATTCCCAGCAGGTAAGCTACATATTTTGGCAATTATTTTTGGTCAGGATGAATGGGTCGGTCGGTCGGTCGGTCGGAACAACGAACACCAACACACATTTTCAATATCACAGTTACCATTCATTATTTCAATAAAATTATTATTTATTATCAATAAAATGGGGTTTTCAGAGTCTGGCAGACACAATGATTTCGGAGATATTGGCTGATTGCGGGGGTATTGGATGTTTGCAAAAATTGCACAGCGAAAATTCTGTCTTCATTAAATCTTTTATTAAGACATTTAAATGGCCTATTTGTTATTGTCTCCCCGTCCAGGGGGTACTGAATGGGATAATAAATCGCTGTGGTGCCTTTTATTTGCCTGTCTGTTTGGTTGGCTGCCATTGTCTTGTTAGTCATGTCTTAGCCTTTCTTTCTTTCTATCTATCTGTCTGTCGTTCGTTCTTTATTTGGTCTTTCAAGGTAATACTGAATGATTAAAATTAATATTTCAATTTGGTCATGTTAAATGAACCAAATATTGCGTGTTGGACAATAGGTAATTATGCAGAAATTTAATTACACGCCAGACGTGAGAATAGGTACATCAGAGGAAGAGAGGATTATTGTATGCGGAGCCAGGGTGATTAGATGATTTCATAGGTTTCAAAGGACTATTAGCTAATTATACATACATACATATTTAAAAAGATTGATAGATTTGAAGTAGCTACTCACACACGAACAAAGCCAAAAAATCAGAATCTGCAGACCGCAAAAAAAAACTTAAACAAAACATCAGAAATCCTCAAATACCTTGAACCTTAAAATCTGAGATTAGAATTTATTTCTTTAACCAAAATTCTTCTTATCTGAGGTTTAGAAGCTGATGTCGAATTTTTTTGTTAATATATTTTATATAAAAAATGACTCAGAAACTGATGTCAAAATTGTTTTCTATAGAAAACCAGTAAGGAAAGTAGTAAAATCGGACGGGGCCGACTATATGATACCATTCACAACAATGGGTATATTAAACAGGACTATTAACATGAAATTGGATGAAATAAAATATGTGATATTTATCTAAATGTGAATCTACCTAGATCTATCCATAAAGTATGTAAATCGACTTCAAACAAATATAAATAGGTCATCCGTTGGGCTATGTCTGTACTTCTAGAAAACGCAACTACGTAATTATATGCAAAATTTTGTACGTTGTGCAAAATTTGATGTCAATCTGACTAACATGAGGAATTTGATGCCCAATTTACTTGAAATCGGGCGAAAATATATATGGAAGCTCTATCCAAATATTAAGCGAATTCAAACAAACTTGTCAGGTTAGGTTATACTAATTTCAGAACGTTTTGTTCCTATTGGTTTCATGGTGCGTCAATTACTTAAAATCAATCTATAATAAAAGGGAGCTATATCTAAATCTGGACCGATTTTCACGAAACAAGGCAGACATCACTCTAGGCTCAATTCAGTACGTTATGCCAAATTTCGTGCAAATCGAAGGATATATAGCGACTTTGGTGCACCATTTACATGAAATCGGACGAAACTATATATGGAAGCTATATCTAAACCTGGACCGATTTTCACGAAACTTGACAGACATCATTCTAGGCTCAATTCAGTACGTTATGCCAAATTTCGTGCAAATCGAAAGATATATAGCGACTTTGGGGCACCATTTACATGAAATCGGACGAAACTATATATGGGAGCTATATCTAAATCTGGACCGAGTTTCTCGAAACTTGGCAGACATCACTCTAGGCTTAATTCAATACGTTATGCCAAATTTCGTGCAAATCGAAAGATATATAAAGACTTTGGGGCACCATTTACATGAAATCGGACGAAACTATATATGGCAGCTATATCTAAATCTGGACCGATTTTCACGAAACTTGGCAGACATCATTCTAGGCTCAAATTTCGTGCAAATCGAAAGATATGTAGGGACCGTTTACATTAAATCCGTTAAATATATATGGGAGCTATATCTAAATCTGAACCGATTTTTCCCAATTTCAATAGGGTTCGTCCTTGGGCCGAATAAGTGATCTATGCAAAATTTCATCCAATTCGGATCATAAATGCGACCTGTACTTTGTTTACAATTTAACATGGACAGACAGACAGACGGACGGACGGACATGCATAAATCGACTTATTCTCAATAGGAAATATGACACATGGATAGACCCATGTGTCTATGCATATTCTCAAAAGGAACCATGTGTCTATCTCGTTTCCTTTTGCCTGTTACAAACATATGCACAAAGACATAATACCCTGTACCACAGTGTGATGAAGGCTATAAAAAGGTTAAGAAGCTGAGGACCAATTTTCTTTTTTATAAAAGAAATACGGCAGATGTTTGGGACCGAATTTGTTTCTGCAGAAAAGAAGAAAACATATTTTTTTTCTAGAAAAAAAGATGAATCTGAAGCTGACGACCTAATTTTTATTCTTTAGGAAAAATGCTTCAGAATCTGATGACAGCAGACAAAATCTTTAGAAAAAACCCTCAGAAATCCTCAAGCACTTCGGACTGAGGTTAGAATTTATTTCTTTAAAAAAATCTTGATATCTGAGGTTCGATTTTTTTCCTAATGGCTCAGAAACTGAGGACCAATTTTTTTCTATAGAAAATAAGAAAACATATTTTTTTTCTAGAAAAAAGATGAATCTGAAGCTGAGGATTTTTATTCTTTAAAAAAAAAAATGCCTCTGAATATGAAAACCGGAGACAAATCAGAAATCCTCGAACACTTCAGACTGATGTTAGAATTTATTTCTTAAAAAAATCTTTATATCTGAAGTTCGATTTTTCCGTGTGGTTTCCCATCCAAAAATACTAGGCGGTGAACAGAGGTCCAAATTTTATCTCCTCTACGAATTGTGTCCGATATTTGTATTTCTATACGAAAAAACTTGCCTTATTTTTTTATACGAAAAATATTATAGAAAAAGCATCAGAAGCTAGTAATCGACTTTAAAAAATTATTTGTAACAAAAATTGACAGGAAAAACGTTGTCACAGTGAACTGAGGTCTGAAACTCTTTCTTTGGGAAGAATTTGCCTCAGTAAACTAAGGTACAATCTTTTTCTCTGTATAAAAAATAAGAAAAAACTTGTCTCGATGAACTGAAAACATCTTAGAATCGAGGTCCTGAGAAGTTGCAAAGTCTCTATAGATGAAGGCAAGTCCCTATAGTTGTCGTTTAATCCATCCACTTTAGTATCTCCTGGGAAAAGAAATTCCTTAAGACTTCATTTTATTCTTTAAATAAGGCTCGCGGAATTTAAGGACTCATCTTTATTAACCGTTTCTTTAAAATCTATTTACTTAAAAAAAAGAGTAAGCATTACACCCACATACCAACTATGTCTAATTTTAATTTCAATATTATTTTTATATCTATTAATTATAAATCCATTTAACTATTCACACCATGATCGCCTAATTTCAGTTCTAAGAATTCTTTGCATAGTCCCAATACCAGCGTTTCTTTGTGTGCTGCAAACTACCATCATCACAGACATAAAGATAAAATCGAATTAAGTTATTAGATTGAATTCTCCTCTAGCACTCTCACACACACACAAAACCCTCACCAACACCTCCTCATCAACATCTGTTGCAATTATTCTTCAGATGATTAGCTATCATAACATCGGAGATGATGTAGGCATATATCCTCCAACTCTTCCGCAGCGATACACTACTCAAACTCAAGACTTTACACATCATCAGAGCTGATTTGCTTAGCCTAAAATTGGCAGTGCAACAAAAGGAATTGTATGCATCATTGGACTTCTTGAGTTTCTGAACAAAGCCAAACAGCAATAATAGTTGGAAGATGAACACCGATGAAGAGGAGGAGGAGGATAAGGGTAACAATATGAAGCTGTAGATGTCGAAGGAGGAAGAAGTACGAATCGAAACATTACAACTGGATAATCTACATGCACAGCAGACCAGAAATAATTCTTTGATTGTTTGTGCTCCACTAATTTCCCCTCAGCTGTAATAGAGTGCGAAATACCACCACCACCAATGACTGACTGACTAGTTGGCTGAGTGACTAGTTGGTTGGCTGGCTGATTTAACGCCTTTAAGTTGCTGATGCTCTTTGGTTGTGGTTATTTGGAATAGTCGGTCGCCCTGTTGGTCTATTGGCCGTTTAGTGGATGTATTTGGTGTTGTATTTCCCCCAACAGATGCTCAACCAGCCAGCCAACCAGTCTTTGAACAATAGGAATTAATTTAACTCTTTTTCCATTTGCATTTCGACTGGACTTCTGTGGTGTTTGTGTGGTCGAATGAGTGCGCTTATCTATGTGTACGTCTGTGTGTGTTTGTTTAAATTCAGGGTAAATTTACAAAAGGTTTTGGCCACCCCGACTCAGCCCGTTTGCCACCCACTTGCCTACTTTCATATTCGTTGTTTTGCGGTGCAATAGTCTCTAATGAAGTCAGCGGTGGCGGCGGTGTTGCCGATTCCGTGCCAAAGGATATCCGGCGTGCTGTTGACGCCACTCAATGTGTTCGTTGGGCGAATGCAAATTAAACCAGTTTTGGCATGGCAACTCTTAAAGCTTAACTCGCTTGCTCGCTCTTTCATCTGTCGCCCGCTCAGACAAAAGAAGTCAACATTTTTGATTGATTAAATAGCCAACAACTGCTGCCAGTTTGCTGCTGTTCAATGTTCGACGTCGTCTATCCATTAAAAGCTAGACGTGTATTGTTCGCTTGGACCAGTTACGTCCCGATTTACGGCTGTATTCAATAATTGGCAATTTGCGATTTTAATTAGAAGCTGTTCTTATTGTTTCGCGGGTTTCCAGCCCCTGCTGGAGGTGTTTGTATATTGTCGTGGTGATGACTTTTCGAAATCCCCTCTCTATCTCTGTCAGTCAGTCGAAACCCATTAGAGAAAATGTTATGGGGTTCATATTGAATAGGGCAGTGTTTGGTTGTTAGTTTCATGTAATTGATATGGGCTTCTATTGTAGTTTATTTAATATTAATAGGTTGGTTGTTGTTGTTGAAAAGGGGGTCAATTCATGGTTGAAGAATAAAATCTTCGATGTAGGGGGTGCCATGCAAGGTAAGATGATAGGTCAATACAGAGAATTGAAAATATGTTGAAAAAACTTCCCAAAGCTTCCCACAATACAGAAATTGGGGAAGTATATAGCCACCTCCAAAAATTCTGTATTGGGGAAAGACTTCGTAGAAGACTAAAAAAGAGTGTATATGGATGTCGGAAAGGAAGTTTCGATAGGTTTCACTATAGACGACTAAAGAGGTGTATGATACAAATTTTCAAAATATCGAGGGCTAGTAGAATATTTGCATCGGTCATTTTGTGGATATGTGTCACATATCCTTCACATACACTTCTTACCTAAATTTAAACCTTCAATTTCATTCAATCGAATATGTTCTCTTTAAATGCGAATAGATCTCAGTTATGCGTGTATTTTTCACATATTGTGTACATATTTACAAAATATTCATAAATATTCAAAATTTACCAACGGGATATAACGTTGAATTTTGTTATGATTCGGTTGCGATGACAAACATGTTTTGCTAATGATATGACGGGTATTCATAACAAAACAAAATGCGTATTATGGGGAAGGGAGAGAGGGCGTTTGTTATTTGTCTTTTGATGTCTGATGATGTTGCATGATTATGAATATTTGTTACAAACAGCTGCCCAAGGGCTGGCTAATATATATATATATGGATGGACGAAAAGCTATTGAGGACAGATGTTTTTCGTTATCATCGATATCAATGATGGTGGTGCTTAAACAATATGGTCTCAAAGAAAAATTACCATTGAAATTGAGCAGAGGGCGAGAAATATGTATAAATATTAAATAAAAACTGGTAAGGGAAGTAGTAAAGTCGGCCGACTATATGATACCCTTCACCACTTTTGGTATATTGTACATATGTATCCTAACAGACGTCGCCTTTTCGAAGGAATATTGGCATAAAATTGAACGAACTAAAATATATATTGCATATTTGCATAAAATCGGATAAAATTATATATGGGAGCTATATCTAAATCTGAACCGATTTAAAGAAAACTTAGCACAAACAATTCGAGGCTTAATTCAGTACGCTATACCAAATTTCATGCAAATCGAAAGATATATAGGGACCTTGGTGTCCCATTTACCTTAAATCGGACGAAACTATATACGGGAGCTATATCTAAATCTGAACCGATTTTCTTCAATTTCAATAGGGTTCGTCCTTGGGCCAAATAAGTGAGCGGTGCCAAATTTTATACAAATCGGATCATAAATGCGACCTGTACATTGTTTTCAATTTAACATGCATAGGTCTACTCAGAAAGTGATTCTATGCATATTCTCAAAAGGAACCATGTATCTATCTCGTTTCCTTTTGCCTGTTACAAGCATATGCACAAAGACATAATACCCTGTACCACAGTGTGGTGAAGGGTATAAAAATGCGTTTTCGATTAGATATGTTGACATAATGCTATGGAAAATTTTGGACATTTTGATCCTCTAATATATATGGGAGCTAGATGTGTGGTTAAACATGGTTATGGTCAGAAGCTGTGTGGCTTTGGACTTAGTGGCGGATGTTTTCACATTTCCTTAGATGAATGAATCTTACAAGAAGAGGAAACTCACTCGACCTTTGGGAACTCTTTGTTTCACTTTACAATTCTTCGACTTTCAGTTCCTTAATTCAACATACAATTGGCTTTTACACCTACAGTTGATTATCTAATGTTTCAAAGGCCCAGCTCCCGGCCAAATTATCTGAATTACCGAACAACATGACATGATGGATGGTATCCTGGGTCCTCGATATATCAAGATTTATATAAAATATGTTGCTATCTTGGTTCTACAAACTAGATTTTCATCGATGGAAGAATTAGGTCTTGCCATTTTTTATACCTTTCAACATATGGAAATTTCGAAGATTCTGAAATTTGGCAATGCCGATATAGATCCATGATTAGACATCGCTCTCATATAAAAGTCTTAGTTCATATTTGTAGAAGATTTTCGCTGTATGTCCTAAAAATATATAGGTTCCAATTTGTGTATCTTGAAAGTTTTAGGCGAATTTCTCCACCAAAGTGACTGTAATTAAGCAATCCGAGTTCTCGTTGGGTGAACACATCTTTGTAAAACGACGTTCATAATTGCCATATATAGAAAGACCTGATAATATTTAAGTAATTCGAAGGTATTAGCCTCCAAGTGACTGTTATTTGTTAGTACGGATTCCGAGCTCAGAAAAAATAATAATATGTGTTGCATATACGCTCTTTATTTTTTGTACCATAAAGTTCGTAGCGCAGTTTCCCAACCTGAGTCTATGTAATTTGGTATTTTATTTTCTCAGAGCATAACAGTTAATTTATAATGACAGAGGGTTCCTGACCTTTGTAAAAAATTTTGAATGTATACAACATGTTCTAGCTTTTGACTACAAGAATTCTACAGGATCTCTCAAATTTTGGGTCTTCAAGTGCTCCATGCTAACACTAACTGAATATCTTTCGAGTGTACTTTCCCCACCCCTTTAATCACACTGCTTAGGCCAAAAACCTCCGATTACAAAGTCATTGTTTGATGGTCATCGTTATGTTTTTGGTTTTGTTTTGATTCCTAAGTTTTGTTTGTCATGTTTCGTACATAAATTTCATTTGTTGTTGTGGAGGCGATGGTCATATCGATGAATGGCCAAGTACGACGATGAAGCGTCGCCCGTTATTGTCCTTTTTTTATTTGTTATGATTATGGAGTGGGCGATGGATGTAAACTGAAAAAACAAAAACAAAATATATATTTTGTATTGTTATCCTATCGCTTCAATGGATGTCTACTAAAACCGTACATAATGGACACCGAACGGAAAGTCATGTGGCTAAAAATTCGATTGTTTAGTTTAGTGGGTTAGTTTTTTTTTCATTTTTGTTATTTGTTATTCGCTATCGGCCTCTCCCTGGCTGTGTCCGGGATACCATTATCCACAGGAACTTTTGGACAGATATTATTAGATTTTTTGTTCTTCTCGTTGTAGTTGTTGTTGTGTTCAAAATTATTGTTCTCAATTGACTAGCCAGCAAGCCGACCATATTGTGTTGTTTTTGTGGCCACTTTAGCCATTGGCAATGTTTGATTTGGACTACCATGGCTGCTGCCATTGTCGTCGCTGTTGTTGTTATGACGATGATGATGTTCCGTCCAGTTGTGTTATAGACACGAAACTCGCTTCGTTTTGGGAGTTATTACAACTGAATGCAACCAAGTTGTTGTTACTGTTATTTTTATGGGTTTCGAGGACAGGGAGATAGTAAATTTTTATTTTGATTTATATGAAACTGATTAAAATTTTATTGTAACTGTGGTCGTCCTCCATATATTTGTTATTGTCGATTGGTGGTGGAGGACTATTTGTTTTGGTTCATATTCCGTGCAGTGGCTTAGATTGCCCCATACTAATACATATGTGTGTATGTGTTTGCATATTTAAGTCAATTTATTATGTATTTATCACTTATATAATTTGTGCAGTTATATTTGCCAATTGGGAGATTACCAATGTCGTAGTGTTAATGGCATTGGCAGCCGACGTGGTCGACGGGGATATTTAAAACCAAATTTAACTAATTTTTGTAAACTGCTATATATTGGTGTTATTATTGTTGTTGTAAAAATCACTTGTTTGTAATCATTATTTATTGATAATTTCAACCAAAAATAAATACATAAGTCATGAATAAATATGAATTTTTATATAAGTAATGTGTGTGTGTCGTCGTAACAGGGGATTTGTATTATTCATAGAATTAGAATTGATTGCCATAATTATTTGTTTTTGTGTGGGGGGAGATTGTATGTTGTTGGGTGAATTTTGAAACGGTGGAGCAGCCATGATATATGTATTGTATGCAAACATTAAACATGGTGTGAAATACTGAAACAAAACCATTAAAATATATTTAGATTTGAAGTCATCGAATACTTAAAATAACAGGACAATTGAAAAGTCACCGGTTTGAGTGTGAAATGCATTTTCAAAAACAGGCCTAATCTTAAAAACATATTAAACAGAAAAAACCAGTAAGGATAGTTGAAAAGTCGGACGGTGCCGACTATATGATACCCTTCACCACTTTGGATACAAACAAGAGATGCTAATATATACAATATCCTGTAGATAGAACAGACATCTAATTTTTAGAGGACAATTGAAATGGAATGGGGCGAAACTAAATGTGTGATCTACATAGATATGTGAACCAAGTAAAAACACTCAATGCACATACCATTCTGAAATCTATGAAAAATTGTATGCCAATCTGATTCTTTTGTGTTCAGTTTGTATGAAATGGAGCAAAATAATGTATGTGGAGCTGTATGTAAATCTGTATGCTGCAGCACAGAACACTTTCCAGAATTTTATCTAGTGTATATAGAACAGACGTAGTCTCTTCGGTCCACCATTTACCAAAACTATATATGGAGCTTTATGATACCCTTCACCACTATATGATACCCTTCACCACTATGGACAGGACTATTAACATGAAATTGGATGAACTAAAATATGGATACTTATCTAAATGTGAATCGACTTAGATCTATCCATAAACATGCCATTCGATTTTTACAATGGGACAAAAGTATGCAAATCGACTTCAAACAAATATCAATAGGTCATCAAGAGGTCTGTACTTCTAGAAAACGCAACTAAGTAATTCTATGCTCAATTTTGTACGTTGTGCAAAATTTGATGTCAATCTGACTAACATGAGAAGTCTGATGTCCAATTTACTTAAAATCGAGCGAAAATATATATGGAAGTTATATCGTAATATGAACCGATTTCAACGAAACTTGTCACAGGTTAGGTAATACAAATTTCAGTACGTTTTGTTCCTATCAGCCATATATTGGATCCTTGGTGCGTCAAATATTTAAAATCAATCTATAATATAACGGAGTTATATCTCAACCGATTTTCACGAAACTTGACATACATCAGTCTGGACTAAATTCAGTACGCTATGCCAAATTTCGTGCAAATCGAAGGATATATAGAGACTTTGGTGCACCATTTAAATGAAATCGGACGAAACTATATATGGGAGCTATATCTAAATCTGGACCGATTTTCTCGAAACTTGGCAGACATCACTCTAGGCTCAATTCAGTGCGTTATGCCAAATTTCGTGCAAATCGAAGGATATATAGGGACTTTGGTGCACCATTTACCTGAAATCGGACGAAACTATATATGGGAGCTATATCAAAATGTGGACCGATTTTCTAGAAACATGGCAGACATCACTCTAGGCTCAAGTCAGTGCGTTATGCCAAATTTCGTGCAAATTGAAGGATATATAGGGACTTTGGTGCACCATTTACATGAAATCGGACGAAACTATATATGGGACCACATCAGTCTGGACTAAATTCAGTACGCTATGCCAAATTTCGTGCAAATCGAAAGCTATTTAGGGACTTTAGTGTACCATTTACATTAAATCGGACGAAAATATATATGGGAGCTATATATAAATCTGAACCGATTTTTCCCAATTTCAATAGGGTTCGTCCTTGGACAAAAAGAATGAGCTGTGCCAAATTTCATCCAATTCGAATTATAAATGCGGCCTGTACATTGTTTACAATTTAACATGGACAGACGAACAGACGGATATGCGTGAATCGACTTAGAAAGTGATTCTATGCATATTCTCAAAAGGACAAGCATCGAAAACAAGCAAAACCAAATTACAGCCAATATGGTTGAAAATTGAATTGAATATTCCGAAACGCTGACCATTTGTAATTCCAAACATCCTGAAGGTTATAGGAATGTCTGTGAAAAATCTAAAAGGTCTATATTAAATATTGTGATCTCTATCGTGATTTCAGCCGACAGATTTGAACGGACAGACAGACCGACAAATATAGCTTAATCGACATAGGATTATTTCGAGCTGTTACAAAATGGAATGGAACACATTTAAGATACACTGCACCTTATGTTGCAGGGTTTAATTATATATTTCACGAATAATTGGATATCTAAAAGTTTGGACTTTTCCAAGATTTCAAAAGACTTTCCCTGTGAACACTTTTTCCAACCGATGTTGTTGTAATTTGGTATTTTGGGTTTTTGGAGGGTTAACAAATCAGAAAATTGTCGATATGACCCCGATGGATGGGTATGATCTTTGTTTCCTCATGAACATGAGTGCATCAGGGCAGCGACACTCAGGCCCATTTTTCCCAGGTTAAAGGTTAAAGGTGGGTCTTCGACTTCTGTTTTAAAATTAATTTCCCAATATTTAATTTCTCTATATCTACGAATGCCTTGACGTCGTTGTCGGTATGAAAAATCATCAAGAGTCCAAGGATATATTTTCTGAGATAGAAGAAATTCACAACCTAGAAATTGAACAGTTGCAAAAAATCACCCCACTCTAGAGGTGGGTCATCGACTTCTGTTTCTGAATTGATTTCCCAATGTTTTAAACACAACCGATGGTTGGTCTTCCCTATTTCCAAAAACATCTTGACAAACATCTATGTAGGGAAATGTCAGGCAATGCTAACGTGGTTCCACGCATTTTACGGAATCTATGTTGATGTCGGAGGCCAAGTCCTTATTATGGTGTGTATTTTAAAGAAAAAATCTTAATTGCTTTATTAAGGTATGTATTTGTTAGAATAATTTTTAGGGGTATATATGTGCCCATGATTTTGAAAGTGGTATAAGTCACATTTTTTTTGTTTCGAGATATTTAGAGTTTTGCATTTTAAAGGATTAAAAAATATTCTTGCATTATGGATTATGATTTTTCGACATTAAAGTAGTCCTATCAAACAAGTATTTATTATGATTGTGAAATTTATTGCCGTTTTTAAAAGAAAATATGGTTTTGAAAGGTTTAAATGACTTGTGCCACCTTCAAAATTAACTGTATGACTTTATAAATGACTTATACCAAAAATGAAACAATTTTATTAGTAATTAACGTTTTATTCAAACTCATTTCATTGTGACAAAGTAAACTATTCAATAGTATTTAGAGAAATAAAGTGTTTGTGAACAATTGGTGGAATATAGGGTAGTAGATCCATCATATCTTTACGTTTTTCTTTTGTTATCTGTCTAATGGTTGTGTATAATGGAAGTAAATCAATATTTCCGTATATTCTATGTCTTCCTTTTTTATGTGAGAGGTCTAATACTTAGAATTCGGAGTTGTCATCCAAGGAAGTTTTATAAAACATCTTATATGGGGCATTTTTTTAGAAATCTGATTCATTGTATTTTTAACCAAGGCACAGCTTCTCCATTGATGTTTTTCTTTCTATTATTCGTTGATTCTTTTAGTTGTTTTGTAGAAAAAAATCTTTTTGATCCATCACTGTAAGCTATTATATGCTTTTGAGTGGTAATGTCCCGAATATGCTTTAAGATGCAGGACGCAACTTCCTGCGATCCTCTTGAAGCGATTGTTTCATCCCATACATACATTTTAGCATTTCCATTGTGGAAACCTAAATTGTATACATACATGTTGCGCTTATAGTAAGCTACGGAAACAGAAATTTTTGGATTGACCTACAAAAAGCGCTTCCTTTTTGTAGGTCAATGTAAATCCGCAAATTTCTTTCGGGTTATCTTCTGTTTTTTGTATGTCATCTTTTAAACTTTTTCTAGCCTGTTCGACACTTTGAAGATGTGCCGAACAGGCACTTTTAAGATGCAAATTTTCGTCCTCATTACTAGATGATTCAATTTTTAGTTTTATCGAATCATACTTTGGCCACGTGTCATTACGAGGAGTATGAAAATTTAGGTTGAACTCAGTATTAAATATTTATATTTAAAGTTCACTCCTTTACATATGATGTATTTTCATCACATTTTTCCACATATATCCCATAAATTTTTCGAATATCTAAGTCATCACTTAGATACTTTCGACCTGAAGTGTCACGTAATCTCGTGTAATGAATATGATCTCGTACTACTTTAAGTATTTAGAGTTTTTTGTTTCATATTCCTCTCTACTATTTCTCTTCATTTTTCTTATATTTTTCCATTTGTATGGGTTATGCACCTGATTCATCAGAAGACGATATCATTCTTATTCGTTTGCATTTCTTGGGAGCATTATTTTCATTTATTCGCCGTAAAATGTCTACTATTAACTTTAAATAGTAGGTTTTTACCTACCTGAACCACTATCTGAAGACATGACAAAATTACTTTGTGAACACACTGACTTATACCACTATCAAAACCAACAATATCTGTATTTCAGTTAACAACTAAAAAATAAACGCATTTTAATGACTTAATTTCCATGGCATGCTGCTACTTTCTTCAGATTATATTATTTTATAAGGATTTGATAAGTAAAAGCTGATAAAGTAGATTTTTGACTTATACCACTTTCAAAATAATGGGCACATATAGGCGTGGATTTTCTCAATAATGTGCATAATTAAAAAACTTAAAAAAATGTATGCCCTTATTTTTATGTGGATTTTTACAACTTATAATAATTAGAGGCCTACCTAGGCGTGGATTAAAATACATAAAATGATGTTTAAATATGTTTACAATTTTCTATTTGTATATTGGCAAGGAAATACTAGCCTGTCAGGTGGGCAGGACTAAACAATAATCACTGCAAAATTTGTGAAATAAAGGAACAATACTTAAATACATTTTAATTAATCGTTTAACAAATTTCCCAAACGTTTAGGACATTTTTTTGTCAATTTCTTAAAATATTGACTAAAAGCGTCTTTGCCCCCATTTCTTCTTCTTAGTGACATAAATAATAAATGGTAATGACATCGATTAATAGCCCTAACCCTCCGTGTAAACATTTGGCCTGTGACAATCGATTAATTGTCCTCTGTCATCCTCTTCTTTTCATTTTTTTTTTTGCTTTGCAATGACTTTGTTTATGATTAATATTAATACAATGGACCTGAAGCTGAACATCAATCATAAGCCGATTGCTGGGTCGCTCGGTCGTTCGTTCATGTGGCCGATCAGCATAAGGCTATTTAAATTACAAAAGAATTATAATTAATTGTTATACAACGAAAATAAACCATTAACCCAGAGGTCCAGAAAAAAAACGCGCGTCCATTACATAAATGAAACTTTATTTTTATTTTTGCAATATGAGTACGAGAACAATAATAACTTTTCCCGCCCCGCAAAATTCAATTTGCGTTTACTTTCCCTTTGGCCAATTAAAAATTGGTTTGGTTTCGGTTCTGTTGTGTTTCGTTTCGTTTATTTTCGTCATAAATTAATCAAATATTCCCTTCAGATTATGAAATGAATGAAACATGAAGAACGTCATCGTTGTCGGTAGCTAGGATTTAATTTAAAAATATAACCAACCATTAAATGGCTGAAATATCGTCGATATGCCAGACATCGATGATGACGACGACAAGCAGACAGACAAACAATCATCGTCTACAACAATAAACTGGGCGAAAGGATCTGGGGAATTCATTTGATTTTGGTTTTTATTGCTGCCACTGCCGCTGTCGTTGTCTGGATCAACGTTCGTTTTGAACGATTAAAAGTGAATGGTGAAACTGTGTAAAAAAAGAGATTGAAAAAATACATAAAAACCATAAAAACACAAAAATCGATTTTTAACAATCGAATCTAGCCATTCTGGATTCAGAATCAGATTCACTTGCTCTTACTCTTTACCGTTGGGAAATATGTACATGGATGGACTTCGTTAGCAGGACATCAATGGCCGAAAGATACAGTGATCAAAATGATCGGATTTTTTGAAAAACTGATTTTCAAAGCCTAAATAGGCCCTTATTTAGGCGTACATTTTTCAGTGATTTGTTTATTGTTTAGAGACATATTAAAACGTGGAAAAAAATGTAGAAATTTTTTTACTTGGCCTTTTGAATTTTCATAGCCTCTTTTAAGTATTGCATTTTTAAAGAACATTTTTTCAAGCTCTTTTTAAGGCGTGGAATCTGCACTGCACGAAGTGGTAGGCTATATTAAGAGGAACATGGAAATTTCAAATTTTACGCTGGCCGCCTTCTTAGATATAGAGGGAGCCTTTAACAACGTTAAACTTAAATCCATAAACCACTCACTTAGGGAAGTTGGCATTCCTGATACCCTGACATATTGGATAGATAAAATGCTTAACAGCAGGATTATAAATTCAAGTGTGGGGGATGCAAAAATCAGGAAAACGGTAACTAGAGGCACACCTCAAGGAGGGGTGCTTTCGCCGTTACTATGGCTACTGGTATTTAATATCATATTGAGGGAATTGGACGGGAAAGGTATCAAAGTTGTAGCTGACGCGGACGACGTGGTGATATTGATCTCCGGAAAATTTCCGTCTACAATCTCTGAGCTTATGCAAAGAGCCTTACTGACGATGTCACGCTGGACCAGGGCAAATGGTCTTGGTGTAAATCTAACGAAGACGGAACTGGTAATGTTTACTAGGAAGCGTAAGCTCGGTGTCTTTGTTCCACCAACATTGGATGGAGTGCAACTTCACCTATCTCCGGAAGCAAAGTACCTCGGCACAATCCTGGACTGTTAACTACGATAGAAAAGGAACGTTGAGGAGCGAGCGAAGAGAGGAATGATTGCACTCTATTCATGCAAGAACTCCCTTGGGAAAAGCTGGGGGCTAAAACCATCGACTATACACTGGTTGTATAACACTGTGGTGAAGCCCATTTTGTCCTATGGCTCTCTTGTTTGGTGGAACTGCTTGAGCCTCAAGTCGACATCTAGTAAATTAGACAAGGTACAAAGAGCCTCCGCGATTTTACTTACAGGAGCAGGAAGGAGTACGCCACAAGCAGCTCTGAACGCAATGCTGTACTTCTAGCCTTTGGGCCTCAGCATTAAGTGTCAGGCTGCGCGTAGCTGTACTGTACCTTTGGGCATAGTAGTGTTCTTAATGAACCAGGTATAGCATTGCACCAACGTGCTAAACTAAGCGACTATATATCACCAATCCTTAGATGTCGTTATTCCTAGTAGAGACGACTGGAAACGAAGTAACCCTCCTCTGGACGGTCTGGCTCTCTATACAGACGGATCCAAAATGGAAGAAGGTACTGGGGCAGGCGTCTACTGTTAAAGGTTAGGCCTTGAGTTAACCTACAAGCTGGATAGTAACTGTAGTGTTTTCCAAGCTGAAATCTTCGCGATCTGGAAGGCAGTGGAATTGATAAAAAATCTGGATGCTGAGGTCGTTGAACCGAACCTGCTCTAATCTACAGCATAATTAGAAACATAAAGTGGTTAGGAGCATAGAACCTTGGCACGTAACGCTTTTTCTGTCTCACTCATAGGACCATCGACCTTCATTCATTTTTCACTCCTTTAATTTAGTAATCTTCTCTCCCCTACAGATCTGTCGTTGGTTTCTTCTCTTCGCTGTATCTTTTCTTGTGGATGATCACAACGGACCAAACCGGTCTCAGAGTGTTGTAGTCACACATGTGACTGCACATCCCCAAACTTGACCTAACCTAAGGCGTGGATTTTTAAAGAACGTTTTTTCGCAAGCCCTTTTTAAGACGTAGATTTCTAAACAACTTTTTTCAAGCCCTTATTAAGGGGTGGCTTTTTAAAGAATATTTTTTCAACTTCTCTTTAAGGCCTGGAATTTTTAATGAATATATTTTTAAGCCCTTATTAAGGCGTGGATTTTTAAAGAATAATTTTTTTCAAGCCCTTATTAGAATTTTTTTTTTATCAAACCATTAATAAGGCGTTTATTTTTAAAGAACATTTTTTCTATCCCTTTTTAAAGCGTGGATTTTTAAAGAATATTTTTCAAGCACTGATGATTGCTTGGGTTTTTAAAGGGTACCTATTTTTTTAAAAATATTTTAAAGAGCTATTTATTATTTTGTGTTTTTTAAGAATAAAATTATATTTATTTTAATCCATTGAAACCACTGTGCCACTTCGTTTGTTATGGCCAGGTTTTCACGATGCATTATATATATTCGAGCGTGCGTGTATATATGTACATGTAATGCGATAATACAAAAATAAATTTCATTTACTTACAAATTGATTCCATCGTATCCGGCACCAAGGCCCACATGATCAATGCCAGCAACGCGCTTAATGTGATTTATATGAGCTGTACAAACGGCAATACACCAACACCAACCAAACAGCCAACCAACACACCAACACCACCACCACCATCATCATCAGGGATCATTTGTAAGGGCATGAGATATGACAGCGTCAAGATGAAGATAGACACGGAGTAGCATAGATTAATATAGGCAACATTCCAGCAATGTGTAAGGCCATCGAATTGACAGTCATCAGCAGGAGCAGCAGAAGCAGAATCATCATCGTCGTCGTCGAAGTCATGACAGTTGTCATCGTCATCCCAGACGAAATGGGGGAATGAAAAGAAAATTGATTGGAGTGCGTGGGGATAAATCAGCAAAAGACGATTTGCATAATGCAATTGAATTTGTTGTTGTTGTCGTTGTGATATAAGCATATTCGACGTTGTTGTTGTATTTCAGAAGGTAATGGTTATACGTTCAGTTGTTGTTGTAGTGACACAAAAAATAAAAATTGGTAAAATTAACAAACGTATAATCAAAGTTCAATGCACCAATCACACAAAAATAGACCAAGTCACCATAAAATTGATTTCCAGCAAATCCAATTGATGAAGTATGAATGTGACGACCAATGAATCCAAGTTGCCATAATCATTGAGAGATAGAGAGACGGAGACGAAAAATATTAGAAAAAGAAAAGAAGACAAATAAATTAGATTTATGTAGTTATTTTTTTATTACAAAGAAGCTAATCAAATCTTAATGGGGAACCAAATTATACTAAGAGGGATAAATAAATCTTGAAGTTATGTCTAAAAATTACTTTCTGAAGGAAAAAAGATAAAATATCAAAAAAAAAAATAAAAAAATATAGTAAAATGTGTTTAAGTTTGGCTGCGCCGAACTTTTTACACCCTCCAACATGTGGTGTGCATTTAAAATCCCTTAAATCAATCGTGACCTTTGTGTGGGTACTATGTAATTGTTATTTTCAAAATTATAGACGAAAACTAGGCTCGGCAAATTTAGACATAGACTTTTTGGGAGATATTTTTAAGGGTTTAAGGGTGAGTGGATTTTTTTAATAATATATTTGTAGGTACATTTTTAGGAATATTCTTTCGGAAGCCTATAAGGATTTTTAATGAATATATTGGATTTTCGAAGAATATTTTTGGAAGTCCCTATTAAGGCGTGGATATTTAAAGAATATTTTTGAAAGTTCTTATTAAGGATTATTTACGTGGATTTTTTGGGAGTTCATATTTAGGAGGTGATTTTAAAGAATATTTTTTAAAAGGCGTGGATTTTTAAAGATTTTTTTCTAGACCTTAATAAGGAGTGAATTTATGTGGATTATTTTTTGAAGTTCATATTAAGGCTGTGATATTTGAAGAATATTTGTCCAAAGTCCCTATTAAGGCGTGGATTTTTAAAGATTTTTTTCTAGACCTTAATAAGGAGTGAATTTATGTGGATTATTTTTTGAAGTTCATATTAAGGCTGTGATATTTGAAGAATATTTGTCCAAAGTCCCTATTAAGGCGTGGATTTTTAAAGAATTTTTTCTACATTATTAAGGCTTGTATTTTTAAAGAATATTTTTTGTAGCCCTTATTTAAGCGGATATTGGCTGTTTGAAGAATAATTTTTTCTATTTTTTTTTGTGCTTTTTAAGGCGTACAGTTTTGAAGAATAATATTCTCTAGCCCCTATTAAGGCGTGGCTTTTTGAAGATTTTTTTGGAAGTTCTTATTAAGGCGTGGGTTTTTTTGAAGAATAATTTTTTTCCAGCCCTTAGGCGTGGATTTTTGAAAAAAGACTGAGGGTATACAAATTTCTAGGCCTTATTATAGCGTGGAATTTTGAAAAAAAGTCTGAGGGTATAACAATTTCTAGACTTTACTAAGGCGTGGATTGTTAAAGAATATTTTTTGGAAGTTTTTATTAAGTCGTCGATTTTTGAAGAATATTTTTTGGAAGTCGCTATTAACACGTAAATTTTTGAAAAATATTTCTTGGGAGTCTTTATTAGGACGTGGATTTTTGAAGAATAGTTTTCTGAGAGTTTCTTTTAAAGATTGGATTTCGAAAACATATATTCTTCAAATTTATATTAAAAGAATACTTTTGGAAGCCTTTTAATGCATTTATTTTTAAGAATATTCTTGCGGAATAAATCGTGTATTTAAAAACATTTTTAGGATGCCTATAAATTCGTGGAATTTGTAAGAATAGTTTAGAAGCCTATAAACCAGTGGTGGAAAAATGAGCGAGTGCTTTGTATTGGATCTATTAAAAAACCTGAATAATTTGAGTAAAATGGAAATCAAGTTCCATGGGAAATGCTCTGAAAAACTTAAAATTAATGCAAAACTTGGACCTATATTGACATTTTTGCAAGAACCCTCCAAGCCCTTTATGATCCCTGATTGTCAGATTTTAAGCATTTCGGTGTGAAATTGCGGTGAAGACCTTAAAAAAAGAAAATGGGAACTTCTTGTAGTGGCTACTCCAAACCGAAGTTGTCGATATGGTTCTGAAAATATGTTTTTTCTATCATCCAATAACACAGAATGCCAAAATGGAGCGGGAGCCTTCTTTGGATATCACACGATGTGAAAAAATCAATTTTGTAATATTAAACATCCAAGGAATGCAATGTCTATTCAAAAATACAAAGCTCTATCTTAAATACTGCGATCTTTATCGGGGTTTCAATAGACAGAAAGACGGGTTTCTAATTATTTAATATATATATTTCATGGGATCCCGACAATTATTTCAAGGTGCTACAAATGGAATATAATATAGAATATAAAAAACACAAACGAAATTAAATCTCAAAACCAATTTTCATTTTTCATTAGCCATTAACAATTGACTTCAATGGATGTTCATTTTAACACCCGCCAGTACTTACCCACAGCATCGTGTACGGTGGCATTTTCACTGCACGATAGAAAACGCGAATAAAAGTTGACCATAATTATGCCACCGTTCTTGGCCATCGATTGCAGCATATCATCCTGAACGTTACGACTCGAATTACACAGTTCATAGGCGGACGAGTGGGAGAATATCACAGGTGCTTCGCTGACTTCCAAAGCATCTCGCATTGTGCCCGTTGAGACGTGTGACAAATCGACCATCATGCCCAAACGATTCATTTCGCGTATGATTGTCTGTAATGAGAGCAAATGGAAAAAGTCGTATGAGTGAGGGAGGGGTAGAGAGAGAAAGAGAGAGCTGGGAAAATTGCCATTAATTACAAAAAGTCACAATGATGAATGTGTCATGTCAAATACAATGATGTTGCCACTGTTCATCCACTCAAATATCTAGGAAATTTACAATCTGCAGTCAATCACATTCCCCATCAGCCATCAGCCATCACCAATAAACCCCCCCACCCCCTTGTGCGACAAGTGAGTGCAAGTGACAAAACTATGTGATTATCTTTACTGCATACTAATGATGATTATAGTAATTTTTTTATTTGTTTTGTTGTCGTTGTTGCTATTGCTATTAGAATTTGTCATTGTCGAATTGCTACAATTTTGCAGTCATCAATAATTGTCATCGGTAGCGACGAACGTTTTTTTAATGGCCCATTTACTTTTAAGCATTTTTCATTATAATGATTGTTATAGTCAAATCATTGGCTAATTGTTCGTCTACTAGAAGAAAAAAAAAAACAACAAATTTTTTGTTCATTTGTTTTATTTTATTTGTTGTCTTTCTGTTTTTTTTTTATTTTTCATTTTCATCTGTGCTATTTATTCATTTGCATTGATTTGTATGTGTCACCATTTTATATATGTATGTGTATAAAATTGTGACAAATTATTACTGATGGATTTGACGTTTTTTAGTATTCACAGCGTTGCCACCTAAATTTGAGATATCAAGTAGGACATAATGTAATTAATAATATAATATATAGATATAATTCTAATAGAATAGGATCAAATATTTACCTATGGACCAAATCTATATATTTTCCACAAATGTTTAACGAATTTACCAAATTTAGATTAAAATCAAAAATGAATTTGTTCCAATTTAGTTCAAACTTTTAAGTCGTCTAAGACCTTTTTAAGTCCTGAATTTTTTAACATTAGTCCACAAGATTTTTTAAAGAATATTTTTCGGGCTCTTATTAAGACCTGGATTGTTGAAGCCCATATAAGGGCGTGGATTTATATATTCTCAGACTTATGACTTTGAAAATGTGCTTCATCAAAATATTGGTTTTAGAACTCATGTTTCTTTGGACCAAATTAATTTCAGATGGTTTGGAGCCAATTTTCGCATGTCTGTCCCTCTGTCTATCTGACAGGCTGTTGCAGACGATAACTCCCGAAGGCAGTAATCGATTTCACCTAAACTTTGCACATCGTAATATTTCGTCCACACTTAGTACAAGTTCGAAGTTGAGGAATATGGGTCCACTTCTTCTGGTACACCCCCCACAAAATATTCAAAATGTTCAATCTTCACAAATCTATTATTAGGTAAATGAAATGACAGAATTGACTTAAACTTTGTACAACGTATTAGCTTTATCAATCCTAGATCAAGTCCGAAATTGGGATCCATTGGTTCACACCTCCCCCAAAAATGGTCAAACTTTTCAATATTAGGCAAAAGGAATGTCCGATTTGAACCAAACTCTTCAGAACCCATTATCTTTACCAAGCTCAGATCAAGCCCGAAGTGAGATCCGTCAGCCCACTCTAGAAAGAGGATAAAACATTTCGTCATAACCATAAACATTTACCTCATAACCTCTACAAACCCTAGACTGAGGGCGTATATCTGTCGGCAACACCGACAAATACATTTTTTACTTGTTATACCCTCCACCATAACGTGGACTGTATATTAAATTTGTCTTTCCGTTTACATCACCTCGAAATATTCATCGGATACCCCACAGATATAATATTTTTGGCCACCGTCGGAAAATTCAGCCTTCATGAAGATACATCCGACAACGGCATGATGTTGATTGATTCCGCGGCAGCAAAAAACATGGTAGTTAGAAGCACCAGATTCAAGCATTTCGATATACACAAGGCCACCTGGATTTCTCCTGATCAAGCAACGAGAAATCAAATTGATCATGTTGTGATAGACGGAAGGCATTCATCTAGTGTTTTAGACGTTCGATAGATCCGAGGAATTCGGACCATTACCTTGTGGCAGCCAATGTACGCACCCATCTTAATGTAGCAGCAAAGGTGCGATCTAACACAACACGGAAACTCGACGTTGAAAAGTTTCCAAAACAACAGGTAGCAGATTCCTTCTCCGTTCAACTTACTCACCTGCTTGACGAAAGCACTTCTTGTTCCGATATGAATATAGAAGCACAATGTAAATAATTGTTCACTTCCTACAAACTGCAGCAGATGCAACGCTTGGGTGCCAAGACCACCATCAGGAAACCAGCGGTACGACCAGGAGTGTCGTATTGCTACTGATATGAAAAACGCAGCGTATAGGGCAATCCTGCAGACAGTTGCAACACGTAATGCTAGAGGAAATAATCGGGAGAAAAGGAGAGAGGAGAAACGTATTTTCAGAACAAGAAAAACGTGAACGGGAGCAAATCGAGATGTACAGGAGTCAGAATTAAGTTCGGAATTTTTAGCAACGAGTAAAACACCAAACCGAAGGCTTTGGCGCAGGCATATCGTGTAGAGATGAAGAAGGATGACAGATACGGATAGCGTGCTGAGGATCTGGAAGGATGATTTTGAAAAGCTTCTAGTATCAAGTCGTGACGGTGAAGAAGATATCCCAAAACCAATAAGAGATGACGGTAAAGAGTGTATACCACCTAACCAATATGAAGTCAGAGTAGCAATCAATCGGCTGAAGAATAATAAAGCAGCAGGTGCCGATGGGTTACCAGCCGAACTATTCAAGACCGGTGGTCAGACGCTGATCAAGAGCTTGCACCAACTGATTAGTAAAATTTGGTGTTATAAAGCGTGCTGTGTGAAAGACTGAAGCCAATGGTCAATGATATTCGTCGAAAGCCTTATGCGTTCAGAGGTGTTTAAAGCTATGTCTGCCTTCGGCATTTCTACAAAATTAATACGGCTATGCAGGATAACTTTAACTGACACAAGGTCAGCTGTCAAAGTCGGAAAGGACCTCTCTCTTTTTAACATCCTGCTGGCAAAGGTCAAACGCAAAGGTGGACAGACGCAAATGTGGACAGAAATGACACTCTGTACGCCAAACAATTCATATTACTCGCCTACGCCGATGACATCGATATAACGGGTCGACCATTGTGAGCGGTAACAGCCGCCTTTGAACAAATTGAGAAGGAGTCTGCCAAAGTGGGTCTGGCAGTAAATGGCGAGAAAACCAAGGTATCAACGCGCAAGACGTCCAGTAGACTCGGACCAACTGTGGAACTTGAAAACTACAGCTTCGAGGTAGTGAATGATTTTATATACCTCTGTACCGCCATAAAAATAAAGAAAGCTGTTTTTAAATTCGGAGAAAGATAGTGTTGATCAACAGATGCTACTATGGTCTATGTAAGCAGTTTAGAAACAAGGCCACCTCCCGCCAGACCAAACTCACACTCTAGAAGACGCTGATACTACTCGTGCTGTTATATGGATTTGAAGCATGGGTACTTATGCAAGTAGATGAACCATCATTTGTACCAGCTATTCTCGGACATCGGCATTGTTAGACGTATCGAGCTGCAGCGACTACGTTGGCTAGGTCAGGTTGTGAGAATGGATGAAAATGTGTCAACTCAAAATGCTGATGGCTCACGCAGAAGGTGAAGGCCACAAATTAGAGGGAAAGATCAAGTAGAAAACAACATCTCGGAACAGGGTCTTTCGAATTGGACGAGATGCGCACAAGACCGACGCGCTTGGAAATATTTTTAAGCTAGGCTTATGGAACAACCGTTCTGTTACCAGCCTTCTATGTAAGTATATCTCATATTCTCCAACATACTCATACGAACATTCTTTTGCCAGCTGTTTTAATATAAAATTAATTGTAAAAGTGGGGAAAGTATTCAAGAATATTTGTTTACACATGGCAACGCTATTTGCTGCTATTATTGTAATATGTGTTTATTGTTCATATTTTTCAGTTCAGTTTTTTTCCCTTCTTTTCTTTAAAGAAAAAAAGTAAAACAAATTGAAAGGTTCTATTATGTAAAAGTAATTGTTCGATTTGTTATTGTTCAATGATTGTTAAGTATAATTGAAAATGGAATTTGTTTTTTTGCTACCTGTACAATTCCATGTTAGATGAGATGATGATGATTGATATTATGAATATTTCAATTCATTTGGAATAAATTCCAGTTTCATTTCCATTAATGATATTAAATTGGAAATATGCTTAAGAGAATATATTTTCAAATTTAAGAACATTTTATTCGATCGATCATTATATATGCTATTGAAAATTATTTCTTTGGGAACGGACAACAGAACTTATGACATACTACAGAGTAATATAGGGTCTAAAAAGTCATCGAATGACATAAAACCTGAAAAATATTGCGGTAACTACGTTTCAGAAATTCGAATCAACTGTCAATGTTTTTTATGGCTTCAATTTAAATGAAAACAAGACTATGTAATCCATAATGTAAATCATAATACACATTTCAGAAATTTTTAATGGATAATTATACCCTCAGCCTTGTGGCGAATGAGGGTGTATACACTTTAACACGGTGAAAATGTGCCTCATCGAAATATTGGTTTCTTTGGACCAAATAGGTTTAAATGCGGCTATAGTTCATTATACGTTCTAATTTTTTATCTCGCTATCCTCTGCAGGTGAAATGATTACAACCGAGACAATCATTCAAAAAAAATGTAATTTAATTTTCGCTATTACGCCGGAAAAAAGGAAAATCAATTCCTACAAAAAAAAAAATATATATTTAACACATCATTCTATACCTAAAATTTCGTGCAAATCGAAATATATATATATATATGGAGACTTTGAGAAAATATATATGGGATAACATTTTCACGAAACTGACTAATTCTAGACCTTATTCATTACGCTGTGCTAAATTTCGTGCAAATCGAAAGATATATAGGAATATATAAGGCGGATATTAATAATTTTTGGTAGGGAGATTTTTTACCCTATACGACTCATTCGAGATGATCTAAAAATTGGGAATTCCTATATTCATAATTTTTTTTGGAGAGATTTGGAAGCTATATATTTCGGCGAAAAAATACGGAAAATTAGGAAAATATGGGGGCTATATACTCGACATACACACATAGCAAATTTCAGCAAATTCGGTTGAAAACCGCGCTCAAGAACCCTAAAATACCGAAAATGGAGGGGGGGGGGGAGGTACCCTTATATGGGAGCTATGGCTAAACGTGGACCGATGAAGCCAATCATCGAACTTGACCATTCTGCAGACAAAAGACTATATGAAAAATTTTGGCCATCTATCTCAATTCGTTTAGACGCTAGAGTGATTACAACAGACAGACGGACATGGCTATATCGTCATAGAATTTTACGCTGATGAAGAATATATATACTTTATAGGGTCGGAAATGATTATTTTGATGAGTTAAAAACGGAAAAACAAAATTATTATACCCTCCATACTATGGTGGAGGGTATAAAAAATCAAAAGAAAAATCATCAGTTCAAAAAGTAACAATTTTCGCTATTACGCCGGAAAAAATGAAAATCAATTCCTACAAAAAAAGAAGAGAAAAATAACATTGACTGGAAAACAATTCACCTGTGTAAACATGGTTAAAGTTATATTTAACATTCATATCTAAGGGAATTCCAATATAAAATGGGGAAAAAACTATATTCTCGACTACATACACGCACACTAACGTCGTCAGCATCATCATCATCATCAAAGTCTGTATAAACATCAGTTGCAATGGTTATCGTCTGCAATTTCCGTACGGGAATCCGTATGGTGTGGGAAAATAATATCTCAGATTTTTTCCCACTTAACGAAATTTGTATGTAAGTGTGTGTGTACTTGCATCACACAAACTATTTGTTGATGTAACCTAAACTAACTATGGGTATGGGAATTTACATGGAAATTATGTTTGAACTTTATGGGCAACCTGTGTAGTTTTTTTTCTGACTTATTTCCACAGAAGATCGCTCTCCTGCCACCAACTTGTTACTTGCCAACTGCAACAGATACAAATTGAAAAAAATATATATTGTAAACTTTTTATTTGCATATTCAATTATTCGCATACATGTGTGTGGGTGTGTGTGGGCTCAACCTGCACACATCTCCCCATATGTTTGCATGTGTATTTATTTAGCTTCAGCATTCTCGGAAATCAAACGCAATCATACCGCAGCAGATAGAGTTTCTTCAAATATCCAACATCCTCAAAAAACGAAAACATTGATAACTACATGACAGGACATTCAAGGATATTTTCATTCCAGGTATGTAGCGAAACCACGGCTTCCGCAAAAGTTCAGTTAGAGGTACGCAAAACTCATTTAAAAGTTTAAATTGAAATAAAATACTCGGCGAGAGCAGGGGGCACTCGAATCAGTTTAGGCAAACATTTTTGCAACTGTCTGGTCGTAACATTACAAAATAAAGTTCATGTTAAACAGTTTGTGTAAGGGCAAATGAGAATTGTGATTGAATTGATTTGCAACTGTTTCATTTTTTTATATGAGGAAGAAAAGTTGAACTCCGTATAACCGACAAATGGACGTTCAATAGGGGAATTATACTAATTGTTATATTTTTTAAACCCACTAAGAGGACGTCAAATAAACATATGTCTAGATATTTCTTTTTTTCAAGGAATACCTAACTGAGAATTGTATATTGTAGACGATTCGACAATAATGAGCAATTGAGCGGTATCGGATTGTCCTTATCTCGTGTGAAGTAGAATTTATAAAAGAAAAAATTCCAGGAATTCAAAATATGGAAAATTGGGATCTATAGCATAAAAGTAGACTTACACTGAATATTCCTACTTACTAAAATCATGAAATGCGGAAATTGTTCGGTATTGGATTCTGGTCAACAATGACAACAATATTTTTGACGATAGTCGAATTATATTTACAATATCAACAGAACAATTTTAGAAAATTTTATATGGAAATAATTTTATTTTTCAAGACCGATTCCGAAGGTTTTTTTAAGACTTCCAATAAACAAAAATTTTAAAACTCTTGCTTTAATGTCGCGGTGCTTGGAAAGGCGTTTTTGGAGGACCATTGAAATGGAATCGGGCGAAATTAAATTTGCAATCAAATTTTTGAAAAATTACATGTCAATCGGGATGATTTGGATTATTTGGTGCACCGTGTGTATGAACCCGTGCAAAATTTTGTAGGGGAGTTACAATGTTATTCAAAATTTTATTTCGCTAGGAGAAACATTTATTTTTTGGTGCACAAATTGCAAGAACTGGGACGAAAATATATAGGGGTTATATCTACATCAGAATACCATTTAGACGAAATCGGATGGAAATATATATGAAAGCTATATCTAAGCATGAACCGATAGCAACAAAATTCGATTTCAAACCAATGTTCTCTGCAATATTTCATGTAAAGCCAACAAACATAGAGAAGCCTATGTGATCCATTTGCATGAAATTTTACGACAATATATATGGGAGCTATATCTAAATCTGAACCAATTTCAACAAAACTTCGCAGACATCAAACAGGACTTAATTCCGTACGCTGTGCAAAATGTTGTCTCAATCGGACAAACCTTGGGAGTTTGGTGCACCATTTACCTAAAATCGGACGAAAATATATATGGGAGCTATATCTCAATCTGAGCCGATTTCAACAAAACTTCACAGACATCATACTGGACTTAATTCAGCACCCGGTGTTAAATTTATATATGGGAGGTATATCTAAATCTCAACCGAATTTCAATACGGTTCGCCCTTGGGCTAAATAAGGACTTTTGCCAAATTTCATCCAAATAGGATCATAAATGCGCCCTGTACTTTGTTTACCAAAATCTCGTTCCTTTGATTTTTTTAATCCAATATTTTGCGAATAAAATGTCCGATTTGATTTAGACATTGCACTTCATAATATATTTATCAAACTTCGATCAAGTTCGAAGATCGGACCCCTTGATCCACTGCTTCTGCTACATCCCTCACCAAACCATGAACATTTTGAAAATTTAGATATTTCATATGAAGCTAATTGAGCATTCGATTTGATTCGTTAATAGGACATCGTAATATTTTTTTGCCAAACCAAGAATATAATTGAAAATGGAACCCATCGGTCCACAAAAGTCAACATTGGGCACATTTGTCTCATGTTGGGTTCTCATTGTGTGGGAAAACTTGTATTAAAATATTAGTATTGGTCCATTTTCTAGGTAAGGCCTCGATATAACGGTATCTCTTAAATTTGGATACTTAAAGAGCTTAAAGAGGGTTTAAAACCGTTTTGGCTCTAATTTGATGTTTAAGATTTTCATTCGGAAGACAATTCCTTACTAAAAACCAGTAAGGAAAGTTTAAAAGTCGGACGGGCCGATTATATGATACCCTTCACCACTATGGGTACATACAAGAGGGTAATGGGTACATTTTTCCAAAACTTAATACACATCATCCTAGACTTAATTCAGAACGTTTTGCCAAATTTCGTGCCAATCGGAAAATGTGTAGGGGCTTTGGTGCACCATTTACATTAAATCGGGCGAAAATCCTAGTCTTATCTCAGAACACTGTGCCAAATTTCGTGCAAATCGATGCATATAAAGGGACTTTGGTGCACTATTTACCTTAAATCGGACGAAAATATATATCGGAGCTATATGTAAATCTGAACCGATTTTTCCAAATTTCAATAGGGTTCGTTATTGGGCCGAATAAAGTAGTTGTGCCAAATTTCATTCAATTCGACAATTTAACATGGACAGACGAACGGACATGCATAAATCGACTCAGAAAGTGATTCTATGCATATTCTCAAAAGGAACCATATGTGTATCAAATAGATTTGAATTTATCCTGCTTATACGCCCGCCTGATCGACTCCTGCCCTATCCTTAATGGTTTTACCGAGTACATATTTTAAATATTCAATATTATCACCTTACTGGGATAATCAGTTGAGCATCATATGGGCGTTCTCTTGTAAAATAAAACAAAACCACAACAACAACAACTTTAAAATAACCGACATTAATTAGCAGCAACGAATACTTAACAAAGAACATTTTAAACAAACTTATGTGAATGAATAATCCCGGTTGCGTTTTTCTTTCCATTGATGATGATGATGATGGAAGAGATGAAAGTTTGTCATGTAAATCTTTTCATTAAAAGTATCCAAAAGTACTGTTAGGTATACTTAATAACAACAAAACGTTTGGTTACAACTTATGTGAGGGGTAATATTTTTTATATTCTTCTCATCGGAAAGAAGGTATGTCTTGATTAAGGTTTTGTTTGTTTGCTAACCATCATTATAATTATCTGAGAGACCATAATGAGAAACCAGTTGAAAATTTGTTAGGATGTGGTGGTCCTGGTTATCGGGAGCTCAAACCACCATAAAGGTATAAAGGAAGGTATAAAATATTCGGCCAAATTTCGATTTTCTCTTTTTCTTTTTTTCTCTTATGAATACTTTGTAAATTTTAAAAATAATATTTTGTCATTAATATTTAAATATTTTAATTAATTTGGCAAAGGACTTAAGAACCCCTTTTTTCGAACACAACCACACGCATGCATATTTAAGCAGTTGGGATGTAATCTTAATATAAAAATTTTACAAACAGAAAAAATTTTGCAGCCTGTCGACGAAGTCCACATGCCACACAACTTGAATATATTTGAAAACGGAAAGGTGCAGTTACCAAATTTCATCTACATACAAAAGCATATACCCAAACATACTATATGATGGATATGCTCATTTGCTTGGAAAAATAAAACTTTTTCTGGACTTTCCAGCCTTTTATGAATAAAATATGAAGATTATTTAACTGAGGTTTTTTGGCAAAAAAAAGTTTGTATATTTCTCAAAATTCCAATTAGTAGTTTTTGTGCGTGTGGTAATGAGCAAAGATATTACATTTTCTGGATATAAAGAGAGAGAGAGAGGCGGGTTTACACAAAGTGTAAGAACGAATGAAAACCATAACATAAAACATATTAACGAGTGTGTATATGTATGTATTCGTAGGGTCGTAGTTCGTAGATAAACTTAAGTTCTTTGCCAAATAATTGGAACTTTGAAGGTAAGTTTTTGTAATAATTATTTTCTAAGAAATATGTTCAAATATATAGTTGTCAAAGCAAATATTATGCTAGTTAAACGATAATTTGTTAGCATGTTCTAAAAACGGGATGTAAGGCGATTATCATGTACTCATTTGTTTTGGCAAAACATATGATTCTATATTAAGGGTTTAAAGCAAATTAGTTTTTGGAATATATGTTTATATTATGAATGTAAAAACTTTCATGGTCATAACTTTCAAGTGTAATTAGGCAACGAGAAATGGATAAAGGTATTCATGAAATATGAGATACAGACTTGAGATCGTTCATAAAGTTTTTATAAAATTTTGATAAAATTAGTTGTGTTTGAAAAGGTACGATAAAAAGGGTTTATGTATATATTTCGGGGCTGAGTGTTGCCTGGCGCCATCTGACATTTCTATTTGAGAGTTTTACTTTTTATACCCTTCGCCACACGGTGGTACAGGGTATTATGTCTTTGTGCATATGTTTGTAACAGGTAAAAGGAAACGAGATAGATACATGGTTCCTTTTGAGAATATGCATAGAATCACTTTCTGCATGTCCGTTTATGTCTGTACATGTATTTTTGTCAAAGTGGGTGTTAAATTCATAATGCGATTTCGATGAAATTTGGTACAGCTCATTTGTTTGGTCCAAGGACAAACCCTACTGAAATTTTTTGTAAATGGTATACCAAAGACCTTATATATATTTGGCACAGTATACGGAATTAAGCCTAAAATGATGTGTGCAAAGTTTCGCGAAAATCGGTTCAGTTTTAGATATAGCTTCCATATATAGTTTCGTCCGATTTTATGTAAATGGTGCACCAAAGTCTCTGTATATCTTTCGATTTGAACGAAATTTAGCATAGCGTACTGAATTAAGTGCAGAATAATGTGTGTTAGGTTTCGTGACAATCGGTTCAGATTTAGATATAGCTCCCATATATTTTTGCGTCCGGTTTCGTCCGATATAAGGTAAATGCTGTACCAAAATCCCTATATATCTTTTGATTTGCAAAATATTTGGCACAGGGTACTGAATTGGGTGTAGAAGATGATGTTCAGATTTAGATATAGCTCCTATATATAATTTCGAACGATTTAATGTAAATTGTGTACTAAAGTCCCGATATATCTTTCGATTTGAACGAAATTTAGCATAGCGTACTGAATTAAGTGCAGAATGATGTGTATTAAGATTCGTTAATATCGGCTCAGATCTAGATATAACTCCCATATATATATTTTCATCCGATTTAATAGAAATAATGCATCTTTCGATTTGCATGAAATTTGGCACAAGGTATTGAATTGAAGTGTGCTAAGTTTCGTGAAAATCGGTTCAGATTTAGATATAGCTTCAATATATTGCTTCGTCCGATTAATGGTGCGCCAAAGTCCCTATATATCTTTCGATCTGCACAAAATTTGGCATAGCGTGTTGAATTAAGTGCGAAATGATGTGTTTTAAGTTTCGTAAAAATCAGTTCGGATTAAGATATAGCTCCCATATATATTTTCGTCCGATTTTATGTAAATTGTGCACCAAAGTCCATATATATCGTTCGATTTGCACGAAATGTAGCATAGGGTACTGAATTGAGCCTAGAATGACCTGTGCCAAGTTTCGTGGAAATCGGTTCAGATCTAGATATTGATGTCTACTAAGCTTCGTAAAAATCGGTTCAGATTTAGATATAGTTCCCATATATATTTTCATTAGATTTTAACTGAACAATGATGTTTGTTAAATGTCGTGTAAATCGGTTCAGATTTAGATATAGCTACCATTTATATTTTTCATCGATTTTATGTAAAGTGTGCACTAATGACCCAAAGTTTGTACGATTGATAGTACGATTGTTGAAATCGTTCAGATTGTCCGTTCGCATAATGCCATAAAATTTGTTTTCAGCAACAGCTTGACCATTTTTGAGGAAGGTATAAATATTACAATTTGAAAATGTTGAATGAAATCGGTTACACCTTCGAGAGTTATCGTTCGCACCAAGTGGCCAGATAGACAGATGGACAGACGCACATTTGAAAGTCGACTACAAAATGTCTGAAACGATTTGGTCCAAAGAAACTTGATGTCTAAAACCAATATTTCGATGACGAACATTTTTGTATATAACCTCATTAGCATAAGCTCGTAGTATAGCCAATTCAGTTAAATAACATACCCAAAAATCCCCAAAATACTGAAAATGGACTCCAGCGAAATATTGGGTTAAGCCCAGAATATAGATCAATGCTTATCATTGTTGTTTGGAAAATGTTCTACCCCAGGAAAACGCCGAACGATTTATCCTAAATACAATACCAAACATCTTATGTGGACTAGCAATGAGAATCCACAATTTCAAAGCTCTACCTTAAATTATGTGACTTTTATTGTGATTTCTTACGTAAATAATGTGATATCTATCGTGATTTCAACAGGTAGACGGACATGACAAACGGTAAGAGGAAGGGACTAGACCTCAAAATATATTAGAACAAATGCAGTTGGAAAAACTTGTCGAAAAAAAGAAAAGGGGAGACTGGACAGACTCTTTCATCCCCTGTCGAAAAAAAAGAAAAGGGGAGACTGGACAGACTCGTTCATCCCCTGAGAATCTAAATTACCAAATTACGGCAAATTCGATTTAAAACCAGTAAGGAAAGTTCAAAAGTCGGCTATATGATACCCTTCACCACTTTGGGAGCGTACAAGAGATGTTAATATCTACAATATCCTGTACATAGAATCTTCCGGGGACCATTGAGATGCAATTGAGATCAATGAAAAATTGCATGTCAAATGGGCAGACTTGGATTCTTTGGTATAACATTTGTGTGGAATCGAGTAAAATTATGTATGGGAGCTACATATAAACACATGGACCTAATTGAGCAACCGTTGCATACACCATTTGTTTTTTGTTATCACTCTATATTCAATTTAATACCCTCTGCCAAATTTCGTGTAAATCGAACAAACATAGACCCTTCGGTGCACCATTTACATAAAATCGAACGAAAATATTATAAGACCTATACAAAATCTAAACCGATTTGAACAAACCTTATCACACATAATTTGTTCCTCAATTGTATTCGCTATGCAAAATTTTGCTCAATCGACAAATATTGGCAGTTTGGTGTATCTAAATCTGAACCGATTTTAACAAAACTTTGGAGACATCAGTCTGGACCTAATTCAGTACTCTGTGCAAGATTTGGTCCCAATCGGAGAAATATTGGGAGTTTGGTGCATCATTCACATAAAATAGGACGAAACTATATTTAGGAGCTATATCTAAATCTGAACTGATTTTAAGAAAACTTTGCTTACAAAAGTATGGACCTGATTCAGTGCGCTGCGCAAAATTTTGTCACAATCGGACAAATATTGGGAGTTTGGTGCACCATTTACATAAAATCGGACGAAACTATATATGGGAGCTATATCAAAATCTGAACTCATTTTTTCCAATTTACAAACCCAATTGGGTTCGTCCTTGTGCCAAATAAGTGAAGTGTGCCAAACTTTCATTTCGGATCATAAATGCGACCTGTACTTTGTTCACAAAAATACATGGACGGACGGACATGCGTAAATCAACTCAGAAAGTGATTCTATGCATATTCTCAAATGGAACCATGGGCCTATCACGATTCCTTTTGCCGGTTACAAATATATGGACAAAGACATAATACCCTGTACCACAGTGTGGTGAAGGGTATAAATATGAGTAGGAAGAGTAACAATGTATGTGCAATATTGTACATATCTATCTTAAATATTGCTAACTCTATTGTCATTTTCGACTTCTTTTCAGATTTAATGGAAATTGTGCATCACATACCGAACATTTGTCTCTTTGTATTGATACTTTGGATCGTGTCAAGTTTGCTTTAAATCGGTTAAAATTTACACCAATCCTGATTATCATGAAATATTTAAATAAATTGAAGAATGACATACAGTGCCGGAACAAATAATAAGAATTAAGGGGTACTATGAGAAAAATTTCTTTATTTTTTCGGAAGTTCTTATACCCTTGGCCTACTGTATTTTTTTTTTCCTTAAACAAAACCGAAATGATAGAGGAAGGGAATGCTCTTGTTTTTTCAAGAGAGCGTATTATTTCGAATAAAATTTATTCTCATTGCTTTTTTTTTTGATAATTGCAAGGGTTTTCGTTCATTTTTATTAAATATTTTCCAAAGTAGTCCTTTAGATTTTTTTTAGTTTTTTTAACAAAACACTAATTGTAAAGCAAAAATTTGCATACCGTTCCAAGTAATTGATATGTCAGATTTACATATATTGTACATACAGGTGTATGTAGCTTTGTGAAAAATCACTGTACCATACGAAAAAATATATACATTTATCCATAAACCTTTAATCGTCTGGAAAGTTTTCGAATTTACAAAACTACAAAAAAAAACAAATCTACTTGTAAACAAAGGCCTTTACGAGAAAAAACAAACACCAATCAATTATGAATTCACATCTTATTCTGTAGGCAGCCAATATTCAAAGATGCATAACCTAAATATTTGTCTTATAATCAAAAAAAAAAAAAAAAAAAACTATGAATTGTAAAGAAAGTGAATGAATTAAAATTGTTGTTTTCATTGTTCTTGTAAGAAATGGAAAAATTTTAGCTTTATAAATTTTAGTATAACTTATACAATTAGGAGCATAAGTTCGATTGGGTACAGAGGTTTGTGATAATATTTTAAAAAGCCGTAAGGCGAGAACAAAAGTCTGTCGGTTCGACTATATTATACCCTATACCACTTTGCGTATACACAAGAAATCCTACTAAAATTCTTATTCTAACCAATTTCCCAAATGTTTCTCTATAATGATTATGGTTGTATATGTAAATATCCTGACGTAGCATCTTATGATGACCATTGACATAAAATCGGCCGAAATTAAATGTATTATCTATATCTGTATATACCCCGATGAAGTGCATCGGAAGTCCTTCGAAATTATACAATTATACATACACAAAATGACAACCTAAAACATGTATACGAACCAGTGCAAAAGTTCAAGGGGACGTTATTACCAAGGAGGCGTTTTTTTCTACGCAACGATTGATGGGGCTATCATCTATCGTCACATAGGACAGGCTAAAACTGACCAATCAAATACTTAGCAGTAATAAGAGCAGTGAAATGATTAACAAATTTAACAAAAGGACTAATCGAGTGCTTGGTGGAAGCCCTATGCCCCCACGAAGATAATCGATCTCAGACTAAGCTCCCTTGTGTACCACTTACATGAAATCGGACAAATTTATATATGAAATCTATGCCGATTTTGGACCATTCGGTATGCAAAAGAATAGCGCACTGTCCAAAACTTCATCTCAATGTAAATCAGACGGAAATTTATAGGGGAGCTATATTTAAAGCTGAATAGATGTGAACTCTATTTAGCACACCTAAATAGAACCTATAAATAAGTAATACGCATCATTCTACGCTGAACATATTAGCTGTACAAAATTTCGTCTCAAACTGACAAACATAGAGATTTTGGCACAGGATTTAAAAAAACGCACGAATTGAGGCCGAACAATCTACCGCAATGCAAATTTTTTGGTAAATGGACCAAAATTAGACTAAGTGGATGGACAATTTTAGGCGCAGTCCCGATCAACATTTGCATGAAATCATATTCAAACATTTAATTATACAGGGTGAGATAAAAAAACTGCAACAAAGTCAAACGTCATAATTTTTATTGAATGAAAGCAAAAAATGTCGGAAATAGCATCAAATTTTAGAATTAGTTTATATTTGTTCGAATTGATCACCTTTGGCACGAATTGTGGCCTTCAAACGGCCAATGAAACCGTCAACCGCTGCCTGAATATTGTTCTGCGGTATTTTGGCCCATTCCCGATAAAGCGCTTGCTTGAGGTGCATTCTTTGGTTGCGCGTGCTGAGTGAATCCTGTTGGAATGTCCAAGGACTGCGGCCAAAATGTTTGCATACCCAATCTTTAATACACCTTCCAGAATATTTACACTTATACAGTAGATATCGGATATAAGCACATCTCATAAAAGAAAAAATCGCATATAAGAAAGATTATCAAAAACACCGAGCTTATACTTTCTTATATCCGATAATTCCATATAAGAAAAAACGCATATAAGAAAGAAATCTCCCTTTTTTTTAGTTTCTTATATCGATTAATACGAGCGGAGGGCGACCATCGGATATTATGGCGGCCCATCACCATGGTCGGTGCTTGAGTTCTGGTAGCCAACCGAAGGTGCACATTTTCAGCTGACCTCTTTGGCATGTAAACACGATAATTTTGTTTGTTTACAAACTGCTGCACAACAAATGTTTTCTCATCGGAGAAAACCAAATTCGGCCGTTCACCACTTTCGGCCAAGCGAAGCAACTCTTTAGCTCTTTTAAGTCTATTTTCTTTCTGTTGCGGTGTAAGATCTTGCACTTTTGGGCATTTGAATGGCTTTACCCTGAGCTTATTTGTCAATATTTGCCCAATGGAATATTGCTATATGTTCTGCTCACAAGTCATTTTTCGGCCACTGCGATGCGGGTTTCGGTCAAGTCGCATCTTTACTTTTCGAACCATTTCTGCTGATGTTGCTGATGGTACGAGACACAAAAGATTTATTTGTATTTAAATGCTGGAGTGCTCCAACGATAGTCATGTGTGGTTTTAAAGCCAAATATAAAAAAATAACACAAGGACGCTTGAATTCCATCACGAACAACTTTTGTTTTGGAAAATTCTCACCAAAATGCTTTTGTACGCTTGTAAACAATATAACGAGCTGTCACTGGAATAATTTTAATAGCTGTCGGACGAGTGGCTTAGAAATGACAGCAGTGAGAAGTTGGTTGCTGTATGGACCGTACTAGCGATTCAAATAACCATTTCATGCATTTTACTGAATTTTATATATTTTTGAGAACTTGTCCAATAGTTGTTAAAAATCCACCTTTATAAAGTGTAGTGTGCAATTCTAAACAAAGGTTTCCCTTACCGAATTATTAAATTTCCTCCTTTTCGTATATTACAACTTCACTTTGTTCGCCTCTGGTTATTCGAATCCAGTTTTCTCAATTTACTGCGGTAGGGTATCGCATAAACTAAAACCCCTTAACCAATTTAAATCCCCCGAGGACATTGCCCATTCTCCGTCGGTTCTGTTGTTATTTGAGGATTTAATTTTGTGAGTTATTACTGGAGATTTGCAATTTGTATTGTTACGGTTGAATGCAAATAAACACATGTAAATACATATGTAAATTGTTCATATTTGGCTTATTTATGTAAATGTAAACATTCCTTGTATGTATGTGTGTGAGTGTTAACGCACACGCACACACATGTATTCATAACAATAATATTTGAGCTACATTTTCATTGATTTCTTGCTTTTTTGTTAGTTGGTTGTTGCTGCCAATTTGAATATGTTTTTGTTGTTGTTGGAATATTTATGGTTTGAGATGAAGCAGCAAAGCAGTTATTATTTTTAGTCTGTCGATATTAGCTGCATTTACATACACAATTCCCAATTGGAATATCTTCTATGTGGTGTGTATGTGTGTGAATGTGTATTTGGTCAATTTCATAATTGCCTCACTAACTGAATGAATGAATGACTGACTGGCTGACTTTTTGGTTGACTGGCTAACTGAGTGACTGACTGGTTAGTTACATGGAGAATTGTCCAAAAAGTTTACCCAAATACTTCCTGGAAAAAATGTCCAAACGAATCAATAATATTGGTGAAAGTATTTTGCAGATAAATTGTGGTGCAGAAAAGAGATTAGAAATGCATATTTAAGTAAATGGCCAGACAGATGGACATTTGAAAACAGACAGTTAGTTTGATTTTATGACAGGCGCATGGGTAATAGCTGGGAATTCATTTGTAAACCGATTGAGTGGAATGCCAATATCCATATGTTATAAATGGAAATGTATTTACTTAATCGATAAAATGATATGCGGATTTTGAAGGTTGAAATTTGAAACAAATGGGAGAAGTGATTTTAAATACGAGGTATTTTTAAGAAAGTATTTTTTTATTCCTGAATATAAATTTGGTATTCTTCAAAGTAAACACCGGTGGGTGAAATACCCTCACGGCTCTTTTATTTGGGAGGCATGGATAATCTATGTTGATGCATGGAATTGGCTTTAATTTGGCATTTGTAGTTCTATCCTTGCAGAAAGCGATACACCCTGTTTTTATACCCTCCAAACCATGGTGAAGGTTTTTGCAATCACGCAACTTAAATTTTGCACAGATGCTAAATTTCTTTGCGGATAGAAAGGATAAGTCTCGATCCCATTTTCGGTATTTTGAAGGTTTAGTCACACTCTACATCCATAGGGCTTCTTTGTAACGCCGGAAAATATAACTACCATTTAGTATACCGATCGTCATATCTCAATTATCTAGATCTTGACATGGTGCCCGCCGGTCTGTCCATTATAATGTAAATACGCTACAGGCCACATTTATGGACCAATCTTTACAAAATTATGCATATTAGATCGGTTCTTGCCCTATTGTTTTAGATAATGATGATAATGGTTCATATTTTGGGGCAGAAATGGACCAAAAACTTTATTTTTTGTTTGTTTTTTGGTCGCTCTAGGGGCTACAATTATCACCAGAGCACCACGAAATTTTACATGGGGAAGGGGATTTAGGCAAAGAATAAGCATGAATGTTTTGATAACGATTGGTCAACATTTAGGCTCCGACTTGTTTGTGAAAAGTTATGATATTTGGATTTTCTCCTCTATATATTTACTCCAGAAGGTCATTTATTGGATAAGCTGACAGTAAATGCTTGACCTTTAAATTTGTACCAATTACATTGATGTATGTATTCGCATGTGGAAGTTGTACAAAAATATTGCTTAGTATTACCATTACCACTTTAGAAGGTGGACATGTAGCGCTGATGGCTAGGAAATTTGCATGAGGTTCCGATTATGTTCATGGACGACGCCTATAATTTTTGATGAAGCTCAGATGATATTTCGGGGATGAAATGTTCCGAAAAATTTATTTTTTTACTCCTGGAAAACATGACGTTTGTCTCTCTATTTTTGTCTTTGGCATAACCTCATTCATAGTCGTATTGTCCATTGCCAGAGACTCATTTCAGCAAAATAGGTTTTCTGGAAGTTTTTCCCTTTTGGTATTTCTTTTGAGTTTATTGTAGATATGAATTTTGCCGACATTCGCGTCATTTTCTTATATGAGTACAAACAAACAATAGTACTGTAAAAGCTGCACCCAACATAAACCAAGCGTATGGGGAGAATACGGTTAACGATCGGAAAGTGCAGCTTTGTTTCGATAAATTTCTGACTTAAGATTTTCACTGCAAAATGAGCCGCGCGGAAGAACCAAAACGTCTGTGAATAATGTTGTCCAGAAGGCTCTAGTGGAAACGGATCCAGCCGTATCCACGAAGGAACATGCTATCAGGATGAAAGTACTGCCAGTACATTGACGAGAGGCACGATAAGTTAAAAATTTTACGCCCATCGCTTCTGAATCGGCATGTCCCGCTACTGTCCAAGACAACACTTGGCCGCATACATCGTACAAAACAATTGCGAAACTGAACGAACTGGAATGTGAAGTTTTGCAGCATCTACCATTTTCACCGGATCTCTCACCGACCGATTTCATTTCATTTTTTCAAGCATTTAGAGCTGTTTTTCGACTATTTCGGACAAAAACTATGAAAATGAAGAAAGTCTAAACCAATAAGGAAAGTTGAAAAGTCGGACGGGGCCGACTATATGAAAAGTCGGACGGGGCCGACTATATGATACCCTTCACCACTTTGGGTACATACAAGAAATGTTAATATCTGAACCGATTTCAACAAACCTTATCACACATAATTTTTTCCTCAATTCCATTCGCTATGCAAAATTTTGCTCAATCGGACAAATATTGGGAATTTGGTGTATCATTCACAAAAAATCGGACGAAACTAAATATGGGAGCTATATCTAATTTTGAACCGATTTTAACAAAACTTCGCAGACACCGGTCTGGACCTAATTCATTACTCTGTGCAGAATATTGGGAGTTTGATACATCGTTCACATAAATCGGACGAAACTATATTGGAGCTATCTGTGCAAAATTTCACTCTCCGGTAAATATTTCAAGGTGTTGCATACGGGATGCCAAAATTAATATACTCTCAATTTATGGTGAAGGGTTTGATTTAATTTTTGTGACCGGGAATTTTTCAATTGGTCGGTTATGAGTGGCAACATAATGAAAAAAAAGAAAAAACGTTCTTAAGTTCGGCCGGGTTGAAATTTTTATTTTCTTCATCATGGTACTTCCTGATGCTTAAAGGAGAACGACACGTGGACCGTGTCGTACTTCTACCATTTGTAATCGTAGATCTACTAGCAATGTCTGTGTATATTCAGAGCTGTATCCTAATTATTGCGATCTCCATCGTTATTTAATCAGACGGACAAGGCTAAACCGACATAGAATTTTATTCTGATCATGTATATCCGTTACAGAGTCTTCGATGGTTATTTCGAGGTGTTGCAAACGGAATGAAAAATTAAATTTACACTTCACCTTATGGTAGAGAATATAAAAATAATTGAAAATGTAATACTGGTGGGTTATCATAGTTCTTGAACCCTTGTCATCATCAGAACCCCAATCCATATCGATCCGTATAAAATTGAGAATTAACTTATTATTTACTTGTGGCTGTAAGTAGGATTACTTTCCATATGTAAAAAATAAATTTCGCAAGCTCTTCATCAATACATCAATCCATTGATTTACAAGAAAATTAAGAAAACACACATACACACACACACATCTATCGTTACATATAACACAGTGACATAGTAACAGTCAATTTACTTTCTGAATCATTCATGCATGCATGTAGATACATAACATCAACATATGTTTGAGAACATCGCATATCTGTTTGTTTGTGTGAGTGTGTGCGTATTCGTCCTTTACACTACTACAACTACTATTTGTATTTAAGTACTTTGCACCCAATTAAATCTTAATTAATTTCAACTTTGTTGACGACATTTTTCACATGTTACGTATGCTGTGCTGTTGTTGTTGTTGCTGGCGCTGTTCTTATTGTTGTTTGAATGGACAAGTGTGAATGCCTGTTTGTTGGTTTTGTTTGCTGTCATGATTGGCATTATTGTTTTATTTGTGATGTTGATGCTGTTCATGTGGTTGTTGTTGTTTTTGTTATTTTGGATTTTTAATATTTATTTAATGGCTACTTAAAATTAATATAATAAACAGAGTTTGGTATCCTCCCCTCCCTCCGCTTGTAACCAATTCCTGATTACGGCAATGTCTGGTTGGATGTTTGTTAATATTTGAGTGAGACTATAGTCGTATGACATCGTTGTTTTTGACACGAACACAATAACATTTGTTGCAGTACAAAACATTCACATACATATACACTTGCAGACATAAATATATTTGCCAACCACGTCGATAAAAGTTGAACGTTGTTGTTGCTGTTTGTTTGCTTGTTTCGGTTGTTTTATTAATAAGATATACCAGACAGAATAAATACAGTGAACAAGGGGGGGTTTACGCTTGTCACATGTATACATACTTACTTACATAGCTGACTTGTGACAGAACTTTCGTTCCATAAGCCGAGCTTATAAAAGATTTTCAAGCGCGTCGGGTCTTTGCGCATCTCATCCAATTTGAAAGACCATGTTCGGCAATGTTGTCTTCCACTTGATCTTTCCATCTTATTCATGGCCTTTCCCTTCTGCGTGAACCATCAGCTGGTTTGTTTTTTTAATCCCTTTTGGGCTGTGGCATATTCATCCATTCTCACAACATGACCTACCCAACGTAGTCGCTGCAGCTCAATACATCTAACAATGGCGATGTCGGAGAATAGCTGGTACAGCTCATGGTTCATTCGATGGCGATATTCATCGTCAACGCAGATCTGCCCATAGATCTTTCGGAGAATTTTTCTTTCAAACACTACCAGAGCTGTCTCATCTGCTTGCGCAAATACCCATGCTTCAAATTCATATAATAGCACGGGTAGTATCAGCGTCTTGTAGAGTGTGGGTATGGTCTGGCGGGAGGTGGCCTTGCTTTTGAGTTGCTTACTCAGACCATAGTAGCATCTGTTGGCCAACACCATCCTTCTCCGAATTTCAAAACTGGTGTCATTAGTTTTATTTATGGCGGTACCAAGGTATATAAAATCTTCAGCTTGGTCTTCTTGCCGTTTACTTCCAGACCCACTTTGGCAGACTCCTTCTCATTTTGTTCAAAGGTGGCTGTTACCGCTCTTAATGTTCGACCCATTATGTCGATGTCATCGGCGTAGGCGAGTAACATATGTCGTTTGGTGTACAGAGTGCCATTTCTGTTCACCTTTGCCTCTCGTATGATCATTTCCAGCAGGATGTTAAAAAGGTCACACAACAAACTGCCACCTTGTCTGAGTCCTTGTTTGGTATTAAAGGGCTCTGTGACGTCCTTTCGGACTTTAACGGCTGATCTTGTGCCGGGTAAAGTTATTCTGCATAGCCGAATGCGGCTTTATAGTCGACGAAAAGGTGGAATGTGTCGATGTGTTTTTCGTGTGCTTTTTTCCAGGATTTGGCGCAGAGTTAAAAACTGGTCAATGGTCTGAAGACGCATTGGTATGTTCCAATAATGTCATTGACCATTGGCTTCTGTCGTTCACACAGCACTCTGGATAGCATTTTATATGAGAGGGGAGGGGGACTTATTCCTCTATAGTTGGCACATATCGCCTTGTCTCCTTTTTTGTGCACGGTACACAGTATGCTGAGGTTCCAATCATTGGGAATGCATTCTTCTAGCCAGATTGTACTAATCAGCTGGTGCATGTTCCTGACCTGCTTCTGTCTACCAGTCTTGAATAGTTCGACTTGTAACCCATCTGCGCCTGCTGCTTTATTATTCTTCAGCCGATTGATTGCTATTCTGACCTCATCTTGGCTAGGTGGTATACACGCTACACCGTCATCTATTATTGGTTCTGGGGTATCCTCTTCACCGTAACTATTTGATACCAGAAGTTTTTCAAAATGCTTCTTCTAGATCCTCAGCACGCTGTCTGTATCTGTCACCAGGTTTCCCTCTTCATCTCTACAGGAGGATGTGCCTGTACCAAAGCCTTCCGTTTGGTGTTTTACTCGTTGGTAAAATACGTTTCTCCTCTCTCCTTTCCTCCCGATAATTCTCCACCGCATTATGTGTTGCTACTGTCTCCAGGGATGCCCTAATGCGCTGCGTTTTTAACATCAGTAGCATTACGATACTCCTGATCATACCATGGGTTTCTTGGTGGTGGTTTTTGGTCATTGCCATTGTGCTTCTATACTATTATCGGGACAAGAAGTGCTTTCGTCAAGCAGGTGGGTAAGTTGAACGGAGTAGGCCTCTGCTACCAGTTGTGTTTGCAGCTTTTCGTCGTGACTTTCCATGTTAAATTAGATCACACCTTTGCTGTTACATTAAGTCGAACCTTGGCTGCCACAAGGTTATCTTCCGAATAGATATTCGCTCCTCGTATCGATCAAACGTCTAATACACTGGACGAATGCCTTCCGTCTATCACAACATGATCAATTTAATTTCTCGTTGCTTGATCAGGAGAAATCCAGGTGACATTGTGTATATCGAGATGCTTGAATCTGGTACTGCTAACTACCACGTTTTTTTCGGATTATAGCAATTCTCTCATCTACTGGTGTGAATCTGGAGACGACGTATTTTCTTCTCCTATTAACCATAATTCCGCAGCCAAATTCACGTCTCGTTTCATGGCAACTATAATACAGGGCGTAATCATCTGATTTGCACAACTCATTTAATTGGAGCAAGGTCGAACTCTATATATGGGTGGGAATTCATTTGTCAACTTCTTTGAAATAACGAGACGTTCTTCGACGTAAGAGGGAGTGAGTCAGTGAAGTTGACACACTGAAACTAGGATCGTTGTGCCATAGTGATCCTAGTTAAAATGGAGTTCAGCTTTAGATATGTAACATAAATTTAATTTTGTCCGATTTCTAAAAAAAAATATCATGAAAAACAGTACGCATGGTTAGATATTTACCTAAGACCATCGACTTTTCGAGTTTTCCCTAAACCAATAAAATTGTTTGTGAAGTTGAAGAAAGTATAGCAATAAAATATATTTCGTAAAATTTGTACATACTCAAAGGGGTGGGGGCTTTAATATAGTCGACCCGTCCGACTTTTGTTCTTTCATTACTGGTGTTCCACTGTATAAGTTATATTTATACCCTTCACCACAATGTGGTACAGGGTATTATGTCTTTGTGCATATGTTTGTAACAGGCAAAAGGAAACGGGATAGACGAGATAGAATATGCATAGAAACACTTTCTGAGTCGATTTATGCATGTCCATCAGTCCAAGTATTTTTGTGAACAAAGTATAAGTCGCATTTATGATCCGATTTGGATAGTGGATGAAATTTGGCGTAGTTCACTTATTTGGCCCAAAGATATAGCTCCCATATATATTTTCGTCCGATTTAATGAAAATGGTGCACCAAAGTCCCTATATATCTTTTGATTTGCACGAAATTTGCACAACGTGATGATCGGGTTAGATTTAGATATAGCTTCTATATCTGACCAAATGAAAAATTTAGTATCGGTTGCAGAATGACATGTTTATGGATTCGATTTCATTTTACTGGTCCTTTACAAATGCGACGTCTGTTAGGATTCATCTGTTGAAGGGTCGACCTCGTCCGACTTTACTACTTTCCTTACTGGTTTTAACTTAATTTGATACATTTTCCTATTAAAATAAAGTGTATCAAAACTTCTGTTTCATTTGCTATTCCCAATAAGACATATACTATTATTCCCCCACTGAACCACTGTAGACAGACACTAGATTTTATGCATCAAAATAAATGGACTTTTAATTTACGTCAATGATTATATGTCTGTGTCTGTGAGTAAGTACGTAACCGCCAGATCCCAACATATACATATCTGGTATGGTTTATTTTTAATTGTATTTTAATTTGTATGTGTTTGTGCATATATATGCATGTGGATAGAGTTAAGCTTATTTATATTTGGTACAATCAAAACACACACATATACACACACCTACATAATTGGTGAACAGGTTCAGCACAGAATATGTGTTTAATTCTGTGATTATAATTATGTATGAATTTGTGTTATCCCATAAACACACATACTTCAAGTGCATACATGCGTGCATGTATGTGTTTACGCACATTGACAGGGAAATTTCATATTTGCATATACTTATATAATGCACTTATAAATATAATTGTATGTGGGTATGTGTAAATATTATGTTGCTGTTGCAAGGTGGCTGGGATTTTCATATTTCATTTGGGTGTGTGTGTGTGTGTACGTGTTTGCCACTCATTTGCTCATTTGCATGTAGTTGTAGATATACCCATATATAAATACATATTATGAAAGTGTTTCCGAGAATTCATTAAAAATGTGTGTGAAATGCGAAATCAGTCAATTGTTTAAATGGCTATTTACAAAAAATATTTCCGAGGAGGGCCTTTGGGGAAAAATACAATACAATATTTAATAGAGACTTTCGGAGATTGGCTGGTCATACACTCCATCATATGGGGATCCACTCTTTTAAAATCGTTATTATTTGACTGAGTTTATATTTTATGCTGCAGAATTAGATGCATTCTAATTAGATTCAATTCTCAAACTTTTCAAAATGTTTGTCGAAAGTATAATTTATTTGACCTTATCTTTTAGAAAGAATTGGGTATTTTTTATTTAAAAAGGCCTTCTTAAAAGGCCCACATAAATATCGCCTTTGCTTTTGGGTAATAATTTGAATATTTTCCCCAATGATATGATTTCGCTTAACACGCACACACACATACACACTTGCCATATGACCGGTCACATATTATTTTGCACAACAATGAATTTCAAATGAATTGTTTTGGGTGATATTCGCGCTGTCTTATTTAAGAGAAAACAATAAAATAAATATAAAAATAGTTTTTATTTAAATAAAACTTAATTTAGTGGCAAATTAAATAAGTGGACAGCAGAAACTGAGTGGACCACTACTGGAGGTTAGTAGTGCAAGCGGAATACAAGTGGTTTTTGGTTGAATGCAATTAACAACAAACAACAACAACAAATTAAAACATGCAACACATCGAGGGAACAGAAATGGGTGCGGTTTCTGGCAAGGATTTAGGTAACTGTGTATTCGATATGATTATGTTGACGCTAATTGTGACCTTAAAGTTCTTATTAAAATTTTGCCAATTTTAAGATGCCTTGTATGTTCCCATATAGTCGGCCCCATCCGCCTTAGATATTTTCCTTACTGTTTAATTTTTGGGCCTTGAAAAAAATAATCGGTACTTTTATATGAATCCGAT